>NW_027210725.1:970000-1007500 GCF_029030835.1 Brachyistius frenatus
AAATGTTGGCAGGTTCAATATTGCTTTTAAATGCAGCAGTTTACAGTAAATAACTGGTTTTAAGACCTTTTAGGATTTTACCTCCAAATCAATAACAGATTTTTTAGCATTCCGTTATTGACTGTTTGTTCAGCAGTTATTCGTGAGAGAAACCTGATTTAAGGACTGACGTCGCCTCATAAACTGATAAAACTCTGTGACATCTGGATGATTTTTGAGGGCTGAAGTTATTTCTACATTTTGAAATATCACGAACACGTTGCCTCGATTTCTTCTAAACATCGTGCCAAGCGACCGCTCAGGCCGGTGTGGAGGATGAATAACGCTGCAGGTGTTGCTTTTAAGTTTGTTTTTGTTTTCTGTCACTGGTTGAAGACATCATCAGCGTGTGACTAACTTCAAGGACGTGGGAGTTGTGTAAGAATCGGAGGCCCCTGGTTTCCTCCTCTCCGTCCTTTTCACTCTGCCATCTGGAAGTGAGTGACATCAGCGCTCTTCCTCTTCCCAGAAACCCCCAGAGAGGGCGAATATTTCCTCGAGGCCTTGGACAGATAGAGAAGAGAAGCGGTCATCGTGGACAGATAGTTTCCTCTTGTCAGAACTCCCCGGTACGATCCGAGCGGCTCGGTTCCCACAACGCTGTTTGTTTGTCTTGACTCGGGTCGTCGCCGTGGAAGAACAAGACGTGTTCTTGTTTTTCTTTCGTCAGAAAATTAAGGCAGTTTTGTTTCCTTTTTATCTGGGAGGTGGTTTAATGAAATGTGGATTAATGGAGCTCAGCAGTGTTGTTGTAAGTCACTGGACTGAGGTGGTTCAGGAGTCCTGATGTCACATCAACCGCTGGTCCACTCCATGGAATCTCTCATTTAAAGGTTTTTAGATTTTTTTGGGGGGTAAAATGCAGTCAATATTTGAAGATTTTAGGCGTAATCAAGAAGTTCAGAGACTTTTACTGTTAACCCACAAACGGGTTGTTAGATTCAGATTAAAAATAACGAGATGGTGACGAACAAAAAAGCAGAAATTGAGGCTTTAAAACGACACTTTTCCAGGACTTGTAGGATTTATCACTCGTGAGTGAAGAAAGTCATTTATTTCCTTAAAAGATCAATTTAGCCTGTCCAATTTTTTTAATTACAAATTTTGACCTCTTAAGTCAGATTTTAAAGTTGTACAACAGAGCTCAGAGCAAACTGATCAAGTTCTGTTCAACAAATATTACAAATTTGCCTCAAGAAACGTCCCAGTCTGTGAAGCCTGGAGGAGCCTCAGGGCTTCGACCTCCGGTTCAAAAATCTCGCCTTAAATAAACCTCTGAAGGAATCCGTCTGTCAGGATGTAAAGACATGTAGTAGATGTTGTGTGCAGAGAAAAATGCAGTTTGTAGGTGGATTGTAAACACATATGAAGACCAGATTTGGACTCTTTAGGGGAAGCCAAACAGGAAAGAGCAGGTCTCACTTTGTTTAGATCATTCCAGGAGAAAATATTTCACCATTACTCGCACTTTTGTTCTGGATTCAAGAATTTTGTTTTGCTTTCCTGCAGAGAGTCTGATGTCTTTGAGCCGTGAAGCCGGCCGGACGATCGACTTGTAAAATGGAATAATATCTGTGTGTCGCTGAAATCAAACACATGCAGCATTAAACATCGAAGAAACGGATCCTGTATTGAATTCGACTCTCACAGACCAGACTCCATCGAAAACAAATACATTTTAAGACATATTTGGGAAACATATCCAACCTCAAATCTTGTGTGTAAACGGAGAGCAACAGGCTGTAAAGTGCTTTAACTTTCATGCCAATAACTACCAGTGATTATTTGAAATATGTGCACACCAACCAGCAGCAGGCCTGAACCCGTAAACAAAACCACAGCTGGTTTTATTTCTGTCCAAATCAGCTTTCTGTGGCTTTGACTCTGAATCAAAAATGCTGCAACAATTTCCTCCTTTGAGGAAGAAAAGACCCCAAAAAATGAGTCAACCCATATTTATGCAGTTTTGCACATTTTTCTGCACAAATCTGTGTTAAGAAGGCTTTTAACTAAAACCAGAGGCTCTTGAAATGAAGTCGTTTCTTGCTCCAGGTGTGTTTGGAATTGATTTTGTTTCCTCATTGTTCTTGTGTTTGTTCAACAGAAGCTTCAAAGGAAAGTTAATTCTGCCAATCAGGTGACAGCCGTGTAAACTGAGGCAGGCAACGAGCCAAATGTGATGGCACTTAGAGCATCTTTTGGAGCATCTAGTGGCCGTTTGTGGAACTGCACTTTTTGGCAATTCCACATTGGCTCAATTTCTAAGCTATGTAGTTTGCCGCTTGGGTCAGGACCACGTGGCAACCCACGGTTTAGGGAAGTCTAAAGTCTAGTGGCCCTCAGTGGTATTACACTTTAAGACACTGGCTTCACTTTTCAGACTCCAAACATTTTTATCTACAGTTTGTGATCAGGAACTTCAGCGAACGTTCACATCAGGAAGAGACATTTTAAAGAGACCCGTCAAACCACCGGAGCAGGAAGACGATGTCCAATTGTCTGATTCTCTGAATTATTTAGCTTTCTGTTCGACATCTGGGTTTAATTTGTGAATGTTTCCAACTTTCCTCACTGAACAGTTGCATAAAGTTAAAAAAAATTAAAAAGCCCCCCTCCCCCACCTGAAGCGTCAGAGTGATTCTCTGAGATTTACTGTCTCTTAATGGTTTTGCTCTAATTATTTCCATCCACCCGAGTGTTTGCACATGTTTTCCAACCGACCAACGTGTGTTTTTCTCTTTCAGGCAAAGTAGGTCAGAAAACTTCAAGTCTATTTGAATATTTATGAAACAAAAATGCTCCATTAACTCTATTAAACAAAGTTTTGCATTTTATTGAGAGTATTCTGTTTTCTGTTCTTTTTTTAAATTAAACAACTTCTCACTTGTTAAAGAGACAAATGAAGCTCCATCATACGTAATAATATAGCAAGAAGTCTCCTTTACTGTTTTTATTGAACTTTATTGAGGATATATCCAAACAATTTTGTCTTTTGTTGATTTGTAAATGATCAAAAAGGAGTTTTTGAGTTGCAGTTTTGCATATTTTAGTTTATGTTTGCAGTAAAATCTTTATTGTCTTAAGATGACAAAATCTTCAGTAATTGACACACAATTTTGAGAAAATAACATTTGCGATTATTTTAGAAATGATTGCAAATTACAATTTGAGAATATAGTTGTGAAATGTGCATCAGAACCAGATGTTGAGACTGAATGATTTGCATCTCTGTCCTGATACTCATCCTTCATTGTGTGCTCATCGGTTTCACCAATCAGATTACCCGGCAGTTGCGTAAACTGCATATTACTGCATTGACCTTGAACCTACAGTCAGTAAACCAAGAATGTTGTTATGCTCTGCTGGTTTGCAGACATAAATAGATGTCGGAGGTGTTTTCCAGATGTAGTCAGGTACCAGGGTGCCGCCTGGATCCGAGGCCTCGGGGCCTGGACCTCTGCCCGGGCCGGGCAGCAGATCTTCTGGTCACTGACGTGAACTCCCTCCTCTAAAACATACCGGCAATGTGTGAGGAGTTATTTTGTAATTTAGTCGATGAATCAACTTGCCTCACAAATTTCCACATCCAGTTTTATATGAGCAACAGTCCAAAATGAGATGATATTCAATTTATCATGACATGGAAAAGAAAAACATAAAATCTTCATCATTAAGAGGCCAAAACCAAAAGATTTTTATCTAAAGATGACTCGTGAATCAGCTAATTGGTAAATCTTCTACTGCACAGAATTTTATTTCACATTTTTGCCTTCAAGTTTCTGTTCAGATAAAGATTTAAACATTAACAGTAGAAGAAGAGCGTGGTCAAAGCAGGGAGGAACGACAGCGATGATTAGATTTGGGATTTTGATAGAAAAAAAGTCACTTTTACATGAAAGAGAAAGAGAGATTAAGATTTGAGAAATGAGAGAGAGGTCTTCCCTTCATGTTAAAGTAATAAAAGGACAGGAGGGATGAGGAGTTATTAAATCTCTGTGAGGATTAGAGGCAGAGACGAGTTGTAAAGCTGTCACCTCAGCTGGCCGACAGACAGAGACATATTAAAGTAGGAAGAAGACAGCAGAGATAAAAGGATTAAATAAAGAGGATTATGGAGGAGAAATATATAAGAGCAGCGAGGAGAAGGAAACACTACAACACCAAGTAAATAGATTAAACCAGAAGAAGTGCAGTCAGACTCCACCGTCCTCCACTCAGCTTCTCTCTGATGATAAATCAGCCCGGCAGTTAAAATGAGATTTTCCCTCAAGTGTTCATCCACGTTTTCACTTCGTCCTCCTGTAAACATAATAAAACCTCTTTAATCCCTCGACCGGGAGCCGAACACGCCCGGCAGATTCTCCGGGGAGATGAAGGTCAGAGAAAACATGTGAAGTATTCAGAGGCTCTGATTTTACAGGGAAGGTCAACAGTGTGGAGAGATCTGTTCTTCTGCTCCTGACGGCTGCAACCAGCGAGATCTCAGAGATGATGCTCAACGTTTTCTAATGAATGAGGGATTATTTTCAGATGGACCTCCAGAAAACTAAGAAGAAGGAGTGACTTTAGCTAACAACACCGAGATAACTGATGGACACATTTTATTCACTTTGGATTTGATGAGAGAAGTTGAATGGGAGTCTATGGAGCCGGAGGCTTTTTGGAGCCGACCTCTAGTGGCACTCGCTGGTATTGCAGCTGAAGACACTTCTGGATCAGAACCATTTTACAGACCTGAAGCATCGAACTCTTTTATATCCAGTTAATCCTCAACACTAAACTTTTTCGTATCTTTTGAAGCACCAAATGTTTGGAACCAGTTTATCTAAATTTAGGAAGTCCATTTTAGTCTTTTTATTCACTGCTTATTCAAACAAACGTTTCCCGTCACCAACATCGGAAGCTCGACACAAAGAGTTGACATTTGGGAGCAGAAACAGCCTATTTCAGGAGCTCGGTGTTCGAGGATGTGGGTTAACTGATCAGTCTGGTGCTCGGACTCTTTTATAGCTCTGACTTTAATTTAAAAGATGTTTCTCATCATCATCTCGAGACTGAGACGGTCTACGGCAGCAACAATGACGACCCAAAACAGTGATTATATCATTAAGTTTAAACCTGTAATGAGTCCAGATGTGAGTGAAAAACCTGGATGTGACTCAACTTGTTTGTGTTGACTCATTGTTTGGCTCTGAACCGCCACCATGCAACAGGAAGAGGAAATAAAGATGAGTCGAGCTGATAACCATGGGAACCGTTTTCCTCAACAATATCCTCCACCTCCACCGTTCTGGGTTCGTTATCACAACAACAGTTCAACCCAGACAGTCGTGTTTTCACCATAAATCAGGCTGAATGCAGCTTTCATTGGTTGCTAAGTTGTTTTCTGTCATGAGTGAGAAATAAAAACGTGAGATGCAGCCGATGTAAAACGGGAAACCGTGAATGCAATAAATGAAAGATGAACTTTTAACCTTGGTGTAAAATGTACAAGGTCCAACAGTCAACCTCACGAATGTAAAATAAAAGTATCTCCGTTAAACCTAGCTGGTAGTTTAAGGCAGTACGGTAATCAGGAAGTAGAAATAAAACCTCTTCTTTGATCTGAAGGTGAAAAAACACGTGAAGAAGCAGTTTATTTTTAAATCCACAAGTTGACGTCCTTTAGCACATTGTTTTGGTGTGACAGAGTGTGTGTGTGTGTGTGTGTGTGTGTGTGTGTGTGTGTGTGTGTGTGTGTGTGTGTGTGTGTGTGTGTGTGTGTGTGTGTGTGTGTGTGTGTGTGTTTGTATCTCAGGTTTGTGTGTTTATGTCTGTTCGGTCTCCGTGTTCAAATCGACCCGACAGACAGAGGAAACACATGATGAGTTTCCTTCAGGGATTTATTTAGAGACTCCTGTCAACACCCAGCTCTCCTTGGGCACACACACACACACACACACACACACACACACACACACACACACACACACACACACACACACACACACACACACACACACACACACACACACACACACACACACACACACACACACACACACACACACACACACACACACACACACCTTTGTATGTCCGATGAGCAGAGAGGAATGGACGTTTGGTCCTCGTCCGTCTCCGTCTCCGTGGCGACAGCTCTGAGGAGGTCGTTTCCTCGAGTCAAGTGTTGACCTCAAATGAACAATGGTGATGTGAAACATATGATGTCGCTACGCTGCAATACAGCCGTCTACTTTACACGTACAGCTGTTGGTTGTTGATCACATGTTTACTGTGGTTGTGGGCGGGGCTTGTTTCACCGCAAAAAAAGCAAAAAAACCGCGTCTGTCTGTCGCCTGGATTTTGTCTTTTAGCTGTAAAGTGACAGTTTTATTGTTGTTTTGATTGTACGACTTTTTGTTTATTCAAAATGACACACACACACACACACACACACACACACACACACACACACACACACACACACACACACACACACACACACACACACACACACACACACACACACACACACAGACACACACACACACACACACACACACACACACACACACACACACACACACACACACACACACACACACACACACACACACACACACACACACACACACACACACACACAGACACACACACACACACACACACACACACACACACAGACACACACACACACACACACACACACACACACACACACACACACACACACACACACACACAGACACACACACACACACACACACACACACACAGACAGACACACTCATCCCCCCGTTTTCTGGCCGAGTGTGATGCACCTAACGAGGTGTCTTTAACGAGGCGTGTTTGTTCCTCTCCACATACGATAATCTGTCATGCTTTTAATTTGAAAGGTTGTTGTCCCAGGGCTACTGTTTGGATGGAGCAGGATGTTAGAGGCTGTGATGAAGGTGGGAGTCTTCCTCAGCTGCTTTGAAGTTGGCCGGACTTTAAAGACTTTGAAAGTGACTCATTAAAGTCGTGGTTTCTGCAGCCGAGTCGAACCTCTCTTCTAACCTGTTGAGCTTTTTAAAACCTGCTGACAGGAAGTTATCCAGCCGCCCGCCTTCATGGATTATGATGAATTATGGGATAACACCATGGCCGGTTTCCCCTGTAGCTATATTTGCAGACTATGTGCACTTCGTCGTCCCACCTGGACTCAATCATAAGTCCATTTATACATCATGGTAACATTTAAACGTGGAGGGATTTAGCTTTGCATTGTGTTGGATTACTGAACGAGTTTGCTGGGCATTAAACCAGCAACTCGATGAGATCAAGAGGCCCTTCGCTTACAACATCAGGTCAAAGTACTGTTCTTGTTGGACAGTAAATCAAACCGCTATAAACAGATGGAAAAGGACTGCAGAGACACAACGTGACCACAATGAGACACAAAAACCAGAGATACTCAAAATGAAGACAAACACAAACAAAACAACCGCAAATATGAGCAGAAACAAAAAAAAGAGATGCTGAAAGACCAGAAAGAACAAAATGACTACAAACAGATTCATGAAGACAAAAGACTGAAAAAGACCACAAAGACAAAAAAACAAAAAAAACATCTGATCAGATTAGGGAACATTTGTTAATTGCAGCTCCAGAAAACAACCTGCGTTACACTCTCCCCCTCTAAAGTGCATGAAAACGGAAAATTTGTACCGCGATGTTTGAAACTATTTTCTTCTTCTTGAAATAGATTTTATAAAATTGGTATCAGAAAAGTACCATAATTGAAGGTTGTCGTCCGGATACCAACTTCTGAACGATACCCAGCTAACAAAGACCCAAAAAGATTTATTCAGGTGTTCGCTGGTTTTCTGAGGACGCGTCCACAGAGAGAGATTATGGAAATAAGTTTCTAAAAAAAGAAGACAAGTCCGTCCTGTGGTTTGTTTTGGAAACGTTCTGTGATTCGATTATTGAGCTTTATCTCCTGAAACTTATTTCATTTGAATTGAATTATCTTTGTGAGTATCGGATTCATCTTCTTGTTTTTGTAAAACAGCTGTTTTACTGAGAGTCATTCAGGCGCCTGATGGCCAAACACTGATTTGATTTTCTATTTGATACATGTGATGTAAATGTTAAAGTTTCTCTGCAAACAGAGTTATTTACCGTCGAACTTTATTCTCTCTGGTTTCCTTGCGTGTCCTCATGTTCAGGAATGTTTTCTAAATGAATATTACATCAGTGTGTTTCGCCAGAAGAACATCCAGCAGTGTTTTCAGAGATGAAGATGCCGGCGAGCCTCTTTGGGTGAAGTCTGGTTTCTTCTAACGTGAACGTAAACACGCTGAATTCCCCGAATCTTTAGCTCTACTGTCGACTTCATTTGATCAAATCTGTCTCTGACTACAAATAGCAGGTTTTTTTTCTCACACTTAAACAGATCAGACATTTATAATTTAATAAATTCTCCTGTTGAAGCTCTTAAAGTGGTTTTAAAGGAGGTTGTTTGGATCATCGGGGTGAAAAATATCCAGAAATGTTGGAGAGTTTGGCAGAAAGTCAAAGTGTCCACATGGCCAACAGGAAAATGAAGCATATCGTAATGGAAATATATTATTAGATATTTGGACAAAAATATCAACAGATTTAATATTTTTTGTGGTAATAAATGAGCGACACCCTCAGCATCAGAAGCTGGTGTTGTCTCTTTTAAGCAGAAATCCCTTCTTGCAGGTGTTTTCATCTCTGATATTTGCTTCTGATACTTCGAGCACTCCAACATGTCGATTTTACATCAGTTTCTCATGTTTGAGGCTTTTTCTTGCATTTATTGACTGAAGTGCTGCAGACCGGTTTGGACACGATTTTGCGAGACAACAGAGATTAATTTAAGGAAATGCAATCAAGACGCGGCATTTTTTAGATTCTCCATGGCAACCACAGCGCTGTAACGATACGTTAGACGACACGTAACCAAACATTTCATCTGTTTCACGTCTCGTCCCTTCAGCTGCCGTCCGGACTGTGATGTGAGCGGCTGGACTTCGTCCTTCTTCCGTTTCTCCATCAGAGATGTCGCCGAGTCCGTCAGGAGAAGTCCCGACCAGGAGGGCGGAGCCTCTGCAGGTCCTGATGGTGTGTCTCCTCCCGTTGATGCTGCTGCAGCCTTCAGAGTCCGGTCCTCCTCCGGACGGCGCTGCCCGGAGCCAGACGGGCCCTCGGCTGCAGATCTCACACTCAGGTAGGAAACAAAGAGCCGAGACGCTGTCGGTCCGCCGGTCGGATCCGCTCGCTCCATCCCGGATGTTGAAGCTTCGCTGTGCAGAGTTCGATGGTTTTCAGTCACCTGCTGAAAGTGGAAAGTTTCTCTGAGCTCGTTTTTAACTTGACATTTTCAACAAATTTGTGAAATAAAGTAGAGGAAGTTGAGGCCTCGCTGGAGGACCACCTGCTGCTTTTGAAAGGAAATCAGGAAGTTCTGCTTTCATGTGAAAACAGTGGAATATTTCAGTGTTTGATGAAGTCGCTGCAGATCAAGTCCTCGTTAAACTCTCCGTGTTCGGATCCTCCTGGTTGTTGAAACTTCACGTCTTCACTTCAAACCGGACGAATCCAACACTTACATTTTTCAGTCTTTTTTTTTTCATCCATTCAAACACTTTACGCTAAATTTGCATGTTTTGTGCCCCATTTAAGCAGCGACATTAATCACAGCTGTCATCGGTCGTAGCTGTCCGCTGAGCTTTTGAGTGAACGCAGCGCGACTCAGGATGAAGTCAGTCCTTGAATTGTGGAGATTTTTCAGAGTTTCTGCTTTTTATTGGTGGCTGATAGCAAAACTCAGAAGTTTGAACTCAAAGGCTGAACTTGTCCTTCCTTCCTTCCTTCAGTGCCTATCAGTTAACATCCAGCTTCATTCTCTGAGTCTGATGAAAGTGAAGCGTCTGATGATTTCCCGGCTGTGATGTCTGATTGTTCGGGGACGTCTGCGTCCAGTTAAAGTTGTTCTCTCGGGAGATGAATCACCGTCTGAACGTCATACCTCCGTCATAAAGATCAGTGAAGTCACGTCTCCTCGATGCAAAGCGGTCCGGTGGACGGGGTAACCATAGCAACGTCCTCCAATGTACAGTAAAACTTTCCAGAGTTTTAGGGAACGATCTCAACAGCAGGTTTTAACTGCTGTAAAAAACATTTAAAGGTGCAGCGGGGGGGGGGGGGGATAAAACCGATGAGCAACATGAGGAGTGATGCTGTGTTTGTATTTGTCATCATGATTGTTATTCAGGGTATTTTTATTTCCCTTATTAACCCGCATAAAGTTTCTAATCGGCAGCAGGAGCTTTTTTTTGGGGGGGGGGGGGGGGGGGGGGCTCCTGCTTTTTACAGATCAGGAATTACACAATAAAATACAGTTTTTTTCAAGACTCAAAATATAGATATATTATAATATGAGCTTTAAATCCAGTCTGGAAAGTTTTCATCTTTTGATGAGAATATGTTTTAGTTTTTGTCAAATTTTCGTGGTTTGATTTGTGTTGAGACATTTTATTGTAGTTTTCCTTGCTAACGAACCAACAGCAGGTTTCACAGCGCTGCGATCACGTCGTGCAACTTCTGTTTTATTTCTCGGAGACAACAATCGATCATCACGTGATCGTAAACAGGTTATTTTAAGCCTTAAAACCAGCCTGCAGCCATCAGCTGACTCTTCCGTCTTCTATACTGTAAATAATTAACCTGATATAGACCTGAATGTTTAATGTTGCGACTGAACGGACAAAAAGCTGTTTTTGTGTGCCAGAAATAAATAATTCAAAATACAGAAACAAAGATGGACGTTTGTTTTGCAGCTCAAATTAGAAAATAAAAGGTTATCTTCATCATGAGAGCAGAACACTTCACACACACTTAAATCACCAGTGAAGTCATCTTCCAGTCATATTACCCCCCCACCCCCCTCCACCACCACCACCACCACCACCACCTCCCTGAATGCTCGCTTCCCGCTTGGCAACCAGCAGCTCCAGTAAAAGCCAACAACTGTTTCCTATCCAGCAGCGATTAGTTCAGCAGCGCTGCTCTCATTGTGTCGGTTAGTGAGATGTTTGTGTAGCGAATGAATGAATGAATTAATTAATGAATAAATGAATGAATACAAGCACGAATGGAGTCAGTGGAGCGGTGACTGTTTTGTTGTGTTTCTGTAGCGGAGCGAGAGCCGAGGGTTCAGGAGTGATTGTTGGGGACGTGATACGATGAGCGGATCGAAGGAGGCAAGAACATTTTAGAGATTAAATTATGTCAGAATTATTTCATTATAATAAACAAATATTTAAAGCAGTCGTGTCGGCAAACGGTAGCAGCTCGGTGGTTTTTCACGACTCGGACGAAAGCTCTCGCTGCGTTTGAGGCTGTTAACATTTTATAAGACAAACACTCAGACAGAAGCTTCAGGGGCAACAACACACACACACACACACACACACACACACACACACACACACACACACACACACACACACACACACACACACACAAATACACACACACACACAAATACACACACACACACTTACACACACTCAAATACTCACACACACTCAAATACACACACACACACACTCACACACTCAAATACACACACACACACACACACACACACTCACACACACAAATACACAAACACACACACACACTCACGCTGTCGTTCATCGACTAACTTTTACAGTTTTATGGCTAATTATCTTTTAATGTACGACATCGTGATATTTATCGTCGTTGTTACTTCACTTTTCTCTCTTTTGTATTTTTACTCTGGAAACAAACTTTTATTCAAATTTTACATACGAGGTGACGAAATTTCGCCCACAGCAACCGAAATCTGCACCTGATTTAAATCTGGCTACTTTGTCCTCCACTGACATAACATCCAATACACACACACACACACACACACACACACACACACACACACACACACACACACACACACACACACACACACACACACACACACACACACACACACACACACACACACACACACACACACACACACACACAGAGGGAGAGTGTGTGCGTCACCACTGACCTGTTGTCTGACCTGAGCAGGAATCCAGAGAGACCAACCCTCATCCTGCAGGAGACACACTGCTCGTCTGACCAGGAGTCTGTGTGTGAGTGTGTGTGTGTGTGTGTGTGTGTGTGTGTGTGTGTGTGTGTGTGTGTGTGTGTGTGTGTGTGTGTGTGCATGATTGGCTTGTAAGTAAACAGACAGACGATGGAGGGACAGACTGTTTTACCTTTAACCTGCTTCATTGTTGTCTCATCTCTCCCATCTGCTCTGTATTATCTCCACACACACACACACACACACACACACACACACACACACACACACACACACACACACACACACACACACACACACACACACACACACACACACACACACACACACACACACACACACACACACACACACACACACACACACACACACACACACACACACACACACACACGTTGCCAGGTTTTGGCTCTGTCCTGTACAGAGATGTATTCCTGCAAACATTTTCCTGCCTCAGCCATAAATCCTGAGTATGAACGTGATCACGGTGAAACACACGCAGGTGCGTCTTCAGAACGTTTCACAACATCCATCAGGTTTTATTTCTGTCCGTCAGCTCTCAAATTTCACCTCAGTTATATATTTAGTTCAGCGGACGAATCCAACGTTGTGATGAAGAGCAAAATGATTATTACCTGAATATCGTCATCATCGTTATGTTGTAGTTTTTCATCAGGATGTTTAAATCTTTTAAAAGTTTTTCTGGCCCAACTTTACTGCGACATATTAATTCTTTCTGAACTTGTGGGAACACGCTGGTGTTTGATTCTGTGGTCCAGAGATGAAAGTCCACGAAAAGAAACCTGTTCGTGAAATAATGAAACCAAACTGTGCAGCTGATGAAGAGAGATGTGGCGTCAATATGAAAGTATGTCGGTGGAGCTCCACCGTTTGCTGTATTTTGGAAATCTCCCAAAGTCCGATGTGTGTGTGTGTGTGTGTGTGTGTGTGTGTGTGTGTGTGTGTGTGTGTGTGTGTGTGTGTGTGTGTGTGTGTGTGTGTGTCTTTGGGTTTGTTGTTTCAGGGACTGACGTGTGTGTCGGTTTTCTGAGCAGATTTGACTTCTCTGACAGGAGCTCTTCCTGCTGTTCGTGTTCTTTTGACGAGAAGTTTTGACGGAGCGGAAAAAAAAATCCAACGAAAACACTCATGACCTCATGAGGGACTCTGGGATGGGAAATCTGCACACACACACACACACACACACACACACACACACACACACACACACACACACACACATACACACACACACACACACACGATAGCAGTGACAGCCCAGTGTTTTATCTCCACACACACATCCCACTGTTATTGTGACAGCTGGTCACTCGGCCGCGTATCAAAACACGAACTGGTACATTCGTGTACGTACAAATATCCGATCTTGATTTCGGACGGCTGCTCGTTCACATCTGGAGCGCACATGCGCTTCGATCGAAGGCGTGTCGTCACGACGTCGGAGGATTTCGCGCGTCGCTTCGGGGAAATCTGTCAGAAACTCTCCAACTATGACTGAAACATGACGGTCCTGAGCCGGCGCTGCCCCGTACCTGGTGGTGTCATGCCTCGAACCCTGACCTTTGACCCTGCTGGGATTATATACTAAGTGGGGGAGAAAAGGGATGATGAGTGAGAAGTAGGAACAAAAGACTGTGAGGAAAGAGAAGAGGACTGAGGAATGGAAGGAAGGAAGGAAGGAAGGAAGGAAGGAAGGAAGGAAGGAAGGAAGGAAGGAAGGAAGGAAGGAAGGAAGGAGGAAGGGGGGAAGGGGGGAAGGGGGAGGGATGTCACCCCGGGCAGAGCGGTTTCCTGAGGTTAACGAAGCTGTCAACCACCTGAGACGAACCAGAGCAGCGAAGGACTAAAGAGACGAAGACAGAGAGACGACCTGCTCATTAAAACTCAGTGTGTGTGTGTATTCTGGTTTTACTGGCGTTGTGGGGACTTGACTTCCTTTTGAGGACACAGTGAGTTCACATAACGTACGTCGTCAGATCTTAAGATCAAGGTCTGAATTAACTTAAAGTTGGGTTTAGGTTGAGGTCTGTGTCAGGTTAAGGTTAGGATTAAGTTCATGTTGGGTTAAGATTATGGGTTGGGTGAAGGTTAGGGTTAATTTAAAGTTGAGTTTAAATTAAGGTTTGTCGCTTTAACATTCAATAATATTTTTTAAATATAATATTCAATCATGGTCGAGTAAGTTTGGTGGAAATAATGTCAGATTTTGTCACATATTTATTTCTGCCTAAAGCTTTCCTCTCTTCCAATAAACTCTCTTAACATCTTTGTTGGATTGTTTATATTCCCTCTACTACCATTTATTTACTGTCATTTAATTGGTTGGTTCTCTTAGTGTTTAAGAAATAAAGAGAGAGCACACACACACACACACACACACACACACACACACACACACACACACACACACACACACACACACACACACACACACACACACACACACACACACACAGACGCTGGTTAACGTCGCACGGTGGGGAGCTGACAGACGTCCTCGATCTTTAACTCGTTGGCAGATAAGAGACGTAGTTACAGATAACAGCAGGTTAAAGCTACATGTACTGATAGCATGACATCTCACACACACACGCACACACACACACACACACACACACACACACACACACACACACACACACACACACACACACACACACACACACACACACACACACACACACACACACACACACACTCTGTTCTCCCTGACTGACTCTGACACCTCGCTCTGTTTCACACTCTGCAACACTTCAACCTCCTTAAAGGGAAAAATTCCCTGCAAAAAAAAAAACCACTTAAAATTCCACAAACGACATCGACATCACAGTTATTGAGAAAAGCTGCAGAAAAAAACAACGTTTTCCACAAACACTGACAGTCCAGAGTGACTGATCACCGCCGTGAGTCTGATTTGATTTAAAAAGCAACGTTTTCTACTTATTTCAAACTTCTCCAAGTTGACTTGAAGCAGCTGATTTTGAGATTCCTGCTGAGTCATCAGTTTCCACGTCACTCCTGACAGACGGTTGCCGAGGACTCCTTCAGTTAATGTCCTCGGTCTCCTAAGCCCTCCTCCCCCCAGATATTATACATGCTGTTGGCAGGATGCAGCGTTTCTTCCAGAGGAGACCATGTCTCTTCTCTAACCACTTTCTGCTTCCTTTCCTCTCTTCTCTTCCTCCTCTGTCCATCTCCTGCAGAGTTTTTTCCCGTGTTGTTCAGATGACTTCAGGCTGCAGCTCTTTAACGTCAACGGCTGTCAAATGAAGTACTTCAAACCAACTGCTGCTCTCCGAGCTGAAACCTTTTCTTTTCCTTGGTTCTGTTTTCTGGTCCTCGTGATGCATCTGAGTCGAACGTTCAGTGAAGTTATTTTTTACATATGTGTGACATCACAAATATTATGTGTCCAATGTGTGATAGGTGCTCGATTATGAGGAATAAAGGAATTTAAAACTCTTTCCGAGCTTCTTACCGAGACTAAAACACGTGTGGACTTTTCATTGGACAGACTCACGGGATCAATCTGAGTTCGAGTTATTTTTCAAACTTATTTTTAAAAATAAAGCAGGAAACCGAGTCGGAGGATGTTTAAGACGTGATGCTGCGGCCGACCTGCGAGTCGAAGCTCTTCTCTGCTGCAGCTTCGTATGAAACTCGTATGTGTTCTCCATCTGCTGGAAGTGGAGGAACAGAAACACAGAACGTATTCATAAATCTCCATCTGTGGCTCAGCGGTCCAAGATGTCGTCAGCTCCTGCTTCCTGTTTGTGGACCAGATTGCTCTGCTCTGGGATCTTTAAAGCTCCCTCATTTCACACACTTCTGCTGTTTTATTTTGCAGTCTTGATTCTTTTCAAAGATATATTTTTTGTATTTTTTTCTTTCTCTGCAGCGTTGTTGTGTTTCTGCCGACATGAAGCAGCTGAATCGAACAGGCAGGGTTTGGATGAGGAGACTGAAGCCATAATTTCCACCCAGCAATGAAACTGAACCAAACCTCGCAGGTTAAATGGAGGATAAATAAATGTGGTCTGACCAGAAGGATAATAGCTGCTGAAGTTATTTAAACCATCCGTCTCGGGGCAGTTTATCAGCGTTTTAAAATCCTGAAACTGGATATATGAAATGAGCTGGTTATCTGTGTCCAGTGTCAGAGGGAAACTCTTTAACTGTGATTTAGAGCTGCGAGCCGTGCGAAGAACAGCTGAAGTGAAGAGGAGTGACACTGATGTCTCCGTGGAAACGGATGAAAGACGTTCGGAGACAAATGATCCCAATGAAAAAGGAATTACCATCAAAAGCACCTTTCTTTTTTTTTTTATGGTGTTCTGTTCAAGTTTAGATCTCACAGACGACAATGTGGAGGAACGAGCCAAGATTCAACATAAACAATAAAACCATCAGGAAGTGTGTGTGTGTGTCTTTGTGTGTGTGTGTGTGTGTGTGTCTTTGTGTGTGTGTGTGTCTTTGTGTGTGTGTGTGTGTATGTGTGTATGTGTATGTGTGTGTGTGTGTGTGTGTGTGTGTGTGTGTGTGTGTGTGTGTGTGTGTCTGTGTGTGTGTGTGTGTGTGTCTTTGTGTGTGTGTGTGTGTGTGTGTGTGTGTGTCTTTGTGTGTGTGTGTGCGTGTGTGTGTGTCTTTGTGTGTGTTTGTGTGTGTTTGTCTTTGTGTGTGTGTCTTTGTGTGTGTGTGTGTGTGTGTGTGTCTTTGTGTGTGTGTGTGTGTGTGTGTCTTTGTGTGTGTTTGTCTTTGTGTGTGTGTGTGTGTCTTGTGTGTGTGTGTGTGTGTGTGTGTGTGTGTGTGTGTGTGTGTGTGTGTGTGTGTGTGTGTGTGTGTGTGTGTGTGTGTGTGTGAGCTGTCTGAACTGGAGACTGCGGACGGAGAAATGAAGTCTCCGGCTGACATTCGAACAGATCTCATCCGTTTCCGTCCCGCCGACGAACTTTTCTCCTCGTTCATCTTCCTCCAGAAGGAAATATGGTTCCCTTCATGTTGTCCACATGAACCGTCGGCTGTCTGCGCCAACATGGACGTAAAGACGCATTTCTCAGTCTGCTCATGAGCCATAAGACACGATGCCTCTGAAAATGGAAATCTTTGGATTGGTGAAGCTGTAAGTTTGGATCAACGTGGTACATTTAACTTTAATTTGGAAGAAATGTGCAGCAAGCAACGACCTCCATGAGGAAGTATTCAGAGTCGTCTCTTCATCATCATCATCACTGAGTTCAACACGTTAACGTGACCGCTGGTACAAGAACATTCATGATGTCACCATGGAAACCTGAAACTGGAGCAGAGAAACAGCAGATTTTGGGTCAAATTTTTGGGGAACATAAAATCAGCCAACTGTTCCTGCTTTAAAAACAGCCCACGATTCTGTAGTGGAAATCACTGCTTGGGCTCAGGAACACTCGGCTGTAAGCGGGCTTGTTGAAAATGTTCCGCTCCCCAAAAATTTGATGACGAGACTTTGAGTTATTGGTCAGAAGTTGGGCCCACTGGTCCAATACTGACTGAATCTGTGACACGGGGGCCAATCTATTTCATTCAGTTCTATTTTTACATCCACATGTGTGTCCATAGAATATATTGGTAGATCCGGTCCGTTATGCTCAAAGGAAGAAAGAGGAAACTATCAACAAAGAGTCAGGTGTCCTTTTATTGTTGAAGCTTCACAAATATTGAATGTCTTTTATGTCTTCTTTTCATCGGAGGGTCCTCTGACATCTGTGTGGTCCTTTTCGTTCAGATAATAAAGACTAACTGTAGAGATTTCTTCTGATTTAAGTCTCTTCAGAAGAGACGAGGGAGGAGGAGGGAGGAGGAGGGAGGAGGAGAGGTCTTTGTTGCTCTAGAGTCTTACAGTAGGTCGGAGGCTGAAAACGAGGGCTCAGTGAGGACGAGGTGGTTTCCTATCAATGAACCTGAAAGAACAAAACCAGAGGAGGGTTGAAGGAGTCGGTGAAGAGGTGGCGGGTGTCTGATCGAAGTCCGTCATACGTAACGACATCAACCTGCTGCCGAGCATCTCCGAGCTTTTATTTATTCTTGTTGCCTGGAAATGACCTTCATATATTACTGGATTGTTGGTCACGTGACCTCTACGTCTGCAACATTAAACCCCCGTTCAGTCGACAGATCACGTGTCTCGCGATGAGAACTTTCTGTGTGGCGTGCTGCTTTGTTTTATTTGTTTTTAATCCAAGATGTTCTCTGGACGAGGAACGCTGGCTACCGGCTGGTTCTCATGTCATCCAGGCGGTGAACATGTGTTCGTGAACAGCTGGCCGTCAGCTGCAACCTTCGTGCTGTCCAACTGTTAAAAGATGTGAAGTAGTTATTTGAGGTCAGAGCCGTGAAGAGTCACGAACTTCTTCTGTGTACACGTTTGGTGGACAAATGTGAGTAGAAACGAGCATCAAACCTTTTTTATACAAGATGTCGATTCGTTAGCGCGCAGATTAGAAAATGCTTCGTCTGCAGAGTGATTTTTAAGGAATATTCATGCTTTATAACATTGTTTTCTAATGAATACTCATGAAAATTAGTCAAGAAATGCACTTCGGTCCACCCAGAGAATGAAGTAATGGTGAAATAATACGGTTTTAAGGTGAGCAAATGAAGGTTTGTTCGTCCCGTACGTGCTGCATGTTTGTTGAAAACAGACCGCTGTGTTCAGAGACAATGAAGGAGAGCATAAAAACTAATACTGGACAGCTGTGATCTTCGGGGCCTCGGGCGGCACCGCTTTAAAAAAGAGCCACGATTCTGTAGTGGAAATCACTGCATGGGCTCAGGAACACTTGGCTGTTAGCGGGCTTGTTGAAAATGTTCTGTTCACCAAAATCTGTCTCTGTTAGTTGGTTAACGGAAGAAAACCGGAACTAACAAGGAAGGAAATGATTTTTTTTGTTCACAGAGATCCGTTATGAAAAACAAACATCGTCCGGCACGCAGACCGCAGAGAGTTTAGACTGCAGTCTGAAACGTGAGCAGCGCTGGAAACCAAGAGCTTCAATCCATCGCACTTTATTTACACAGCAGAGATTCAGACCGCAGCAGAAACACCAGAACAGCTAGTGGCTCGCAGATTACAGGTTTCATTTGATGCGCAAAGAGGATGATTTCATGAAAAAAAAAAAAAAAAAAAAAAAAGGGTTTAAAAGGATTAAAGTAGTGAAGTGAAAGAGGAACTTTCAGCCCTCGTCCCTCCGTGTGTGTTGGTCTGCGGTCCGGTGAGACCAAAGGCGTCGCCGTCGTGTTTTAATGTGTTCGGTATTTGATAATCAGACACGTGTGAGGCAGAACAGAACAGCCTCTCTGACAGGTGAGGAGTCCCGTCACTTCTTATCTAATCGCTGTGTTTCTATCTGTGAGCAGGAACACACCCCCCCCCCCTTCACCCTCCCCCTCAGCGGGAGTGAGGTCGCCCTCACTCATGATGTCATGTGACCTTAAAGGTTCAACAGCTCAAAGAGTAAAAATGATTTCCTTTCAACATGTAAATCACGTCTCAGTCTGGAATTTTTCCTGCTTTTTGCTCCTTTTCGTGACTTATTTTTCTCTTTGTTATGATTTAATTTAACATGAACTGTTCACAATGAGAAGAGAAATGAAGTTATGGGAATTTCCTCCTTTCTTTGTCTCGCGTGACACTAAACAAAATATTTGTCCATTTCGGACTGTTGTTGGACTAAAACTGTAATTATTAAGCTTCGTGTTCGGCATTTTAATAGTCGCCATCTTTATATTTTGGAGACAGAAGTGACCATATTTGGATGATTTGGGGAGGAGCAAAGGCAGGTTTGACTGAATCCGAGGACACTATGTCCCGCCCACCTACAGCAGAAACATGACTGGTCCACAGGCCTGTCAATCAAACAGACACGCCCCTAAAACCAGGTCTTCTTGAATCTTCTTTTCTAATGAATGAGGGATTATTTTCAGATGGACCTCCAGAAAACTAAGAAGAAGGAGTGACTTTAGCTAACAACACCGAGAGAACTGATGGACACATTTTATTCACTTTGGATTTGATGAGAGAAGTTGAATGGGAGTCTATGGAGCCGGAGGCTTTTTGGAGCCGACCTCTGGTGGCACTCGCTGGTATTGCAGCTGAAGACACTTCTGGATCAGAACCATTTTACAGACCTGAAGCTACGAACTCTTTTATATCCAATCTGCAGATCTGAGATGCATTTTTACTCTTTTGACTTTCCAGTGAAGCTCTCCCACCGACAGACCGTCGTGGTGCAGATCGCGAACCGAGCAGCTTGCCGTGTGATTTAACCCGGTCCGCCTCCCTCAGGCCTTTTTATATCATGATGAAGGCTCTCCAACACTGAATGAGTCATTTACTGCAGCAGTGTGCTGAGACGGTCTCCAAAACACACTTCGTGTTGCCTTCATGCGTCGTCTGATTTATGGGAAAAGAGGCAGAACATGTTGACGTCATTATCAGAAAATGAGTCTTTCTACAAAAGAGGTGGACCTTCCCCTTAGATGGACGTTCACTCTTTTCTGGAAGCTTTTTTACAATCTTCCAGATTGTTGAATCGACTGTAAGCTACAGCAGTTAGTTGATGAATTCATTATTTTACAAGTCATTAATCACTGATTTGTGCTGCCAAAGAGAAGGAAATAGAGACGTTATTATAACTTTAATGTAAAAAGCCAGGTTTATTTTCTCTTTCCTGTTCAGATTAGTGGTATGAAAGGTAATTTCTCGGAGGAACTGTCGTCCCTCTGGCGTTAACACATCACGTCGCTGACAATCAGACGATGTGTGTTTTAGTTTCACGTCTTTCACTTCGACCGCACGAAACACAAACGTCCGAGCGTGCACTTTTAATGAAGCAAATCCAGTTTTAATCACCTCCCTGATTGCAGCCAATCAGAGTTCATCACGGGGAACGATCAATTATACACACACACACACACACACACACACACACACACACACACACACACACACTGATGCGTGTGCTGTGCAGGTGTTCGGCACGCACCTAGCTCCCCCACAGATTTTTGTTCTGCCTGAAGTCTTGAACAAATGTTTGCTATTATCCAAAACACTTTGCTGTCTTCACACACACACACACACACACACACACACACACACACACACACACACACACACACACACACACACACACACACACACACACACACACACACACACACACACACACACACACACTCTCTCTCTCAAACATTCATGGTTAGCTTGGTGTCTGTTCTCAGAGGAAATGATCCTGTTGATTGGACTCTGACAAGACGTGACGAGTTCAACAGCAGCCAGTCGACCGGCTTCATTCTGACGAAGTGAAACTAAAAACAACCTGAAAGACGATGAAGAAGTTTGAATTGATTTTAATCACAGTGACAGTCGATCGTTTTAAGACTTTCAAAGTGTGAAAAGTCGCTAAGTGGTCAGACTAATCCTGACCTCACTGACACACACACACACACACACACACACACACACACACACACACACACACACACACACACACACACACACACACACACACACACACACACACACACACACACACACACACACACACTTTAAGGTCTTTTATCTCCGGGTGCATCACTGGCTGCCATCAGACTGAACTCTGGTCTGAAGTTCAACGGGTCAAAATCTTACTGTCAATAGAAGAACTTTGAGATAGAGTTTCTAGACGGGGATGAAATCAGCAGAAGTTTTAAACATTTACACAATTAAACCCTAATTCCTCAAATCTCTTGCAAGTGTTCAAGTTAATCAATTATTTTTCATGTTAGACAAAATCAGTTATTTTGATTTCTAATGAATCTTCATCGTCATTTTGTCTTTTGGGTGTAAGAAAATATTTTTTTAAATTGTCTGTCACTGCTTCCTAAAAGCCTGCAACTCTAAAGATAATCCGTTTTTTGGTCTAATAAGACAAAGGAAAGCAACCTTTAGTGTTTGTGCTCAGAAAATTAGAATAAATTCCGTCCCTTTTAATCGACAAATCGACGGATGTTGTCGCTCTGAAACCGACTCCGCTGAGGACAAACTGAGGTCAGCCAAGAAAATCTATGTACATGATGAAATGTTAAGAAAACAGGAAACTTTAACATAGCAGAGGACTTTTGTGATGAAGTGTATATATTCAGACGACGTTATAATTATTGAACTATGCATCATTTCAGGGTGGATTTATTGTGGTTTGCCCTCCTCGCTCCGGTTATCGTTCACAGCTCGGGGAGTTCATGCTGACGGCGTCTCTGTTTTAACAGCGAGGCGGCCGAGCAGAGCTGCAGCTTCAAGCTTCATTTGCTCTGCTTGTCCACCTCGTTTTCTGCCTGCTTGAGCACCGACTCCCCAGAGTGAGTGTGTGTGTGTGTGTGTGTGTGTGTGTGTGTGTGTGTGTGAGTGTGAGTGTGAGTGAAAGTATTACAATTATTTCCTTTAGTAGTAAAACGACACGATCGACATACTTTATCGCCAGTGAAAGAAATGCATTAAACATTTTGTTGAAAAGAAAATTTGGATTTATTGTCACCAAAATCAAAAGTAAAGTCAGATGTTTTCTATTTAAAAAAGGTTGAAATTTTATGAATAGTATTGTAAAGGTGCATAAAAGTTTGAGTTAACAGCTGCAAGAACTGTATGTCAATTGTATGTTCCTGTTTGTCTGAAGAGTCTCTCCTGTGTCTCTCAGAGCTGAAGAACGGGTCGGCCGTGTTCTGGCAGGGTGGAGTCGCTGGAGTCGCTGGAGTCGCTGGAGTCGGCGGAGTTGCTGGAGTCGGTGGAGTCGCTGGAGTCGGCGGAGTCGGCGGAGTCGCTGGAGTCGGCGGGGGCTACGAGGCCCTGCTGCTGGACGAGGATCAGGGCTGGCTGCTGGTCGGAGGGAAAGACCACATCTACCTGCTGAGAGCCGACAGCCTGGAGCTGCCGGCACAGAAGGTGAAGCATGAAAACACGTCTTAATTCAACCTGCTGCAACGGAAATAAAACCATCAAACCGGCCTGATTCACTGAGAGGGCCAACAATATGACCTTTAACATCACCAGACAATCACAAGGTCAAATGACTGGTTTATTATTCAGCTCACAGTGAATCTATTGGAAATAATTCTGATAAGTGCTTCAGGCCCAAAATTTGTGATTTATCTCGTGCTCGGATGACGTGGAGGAAACCAGGTGATTTTGATTTGACCGCCTGTTTGCTGCGATGAAAAGTGTTGCTGATCTCTGAACAGTTCTTTGCTGTGTCTCGGTCAGATCCACTGGCCGGCTCAAAGACAACATGTGGAGCATTGCCTGATGACGGGGAAGAGTCTGGAGGTGAGAGTCCTGAAATCATCCACCAACAAACATCGTATGATGACGCTGTTTGTTTTAAAGGTTGTATGAACTGTGAAACGTGTTAAACTGAGAGTGAAGGTTTTTTCTTGTGTTTTATTTTTTCAGACAGAGTGCGCCAACTTCGTGCGTCTGCTGCAGCCTTTCAATAAAACCTTCGTGTACGCTTGCGGCACCGGAGCTTTCCACCCTCAGTGTGTGTTACTGCAGCTCGGCCACAACGCACAGGTACAACAGGAAGTCCTCATTCACTCCGTCCAACAGGGACGCCACACTAACTCTCTGAAATGTTGGACTCCAAGGTTAAACTTTGAGCTTCTAATGAGATTCAAACTTTCTGCTTTCTTGTTGTTTGTTGGTGCATTTATCCCTTTTTCTGTAAATTATTATCCACACATCGATAAACCAAAGACAAATTCAGTATTTTCAGCGCTGTTACGAATGATGTGTAATCGAAGAAATGTTTTCAGCACGAACAGATTACTGAACATGTCTGTCAGGATCAGGAAAAGAAGCTTCAACAAAGTCATTCTTCAATTCAATTCTTCACCTGCAAAACACACAAAAGGAATTAAATGACCATGAAGAGAAGGATGACAAATAAACACAAAACAACACACAAAGAGACACAAAACACACATTTGGTGAAACACACTACGTGTTTGTGTAGTTTGTTCTCAGAGGACCGACGTCCTCCGTCCAAGATCAGACACCACACAGTGTCCTTCTGTTTATTGATCATTCTGTGTGTGTGTGTGTGTGTGTGTGTGTGTGTGTGTGTGTGTGTGTGTGTGTGTGTGTGTGTGTGTGTGTGTGTGTGTGTGTGTGTGTGTGTGTGTGTGTGTGTGTGTGTGTGTGTGTGTGTGGTCTCTCTCTGCAGAACTCCTTCATGCTGCCTCACACGTTGGAGTCCGGCAGAGGAAAATGTCCCTACAGTCCCAACGAGCCCTTCGCTGCTCGGCTCACTGGTAGGTTTCTCACACACACACACACACACACACACACACACACACACACACACACACACACACGCACGCACGCACGCACGCACGCACGCACGCACACACACACACACACACACACACACACACACACACACACACACACACACACACACACACACACACACACACACACACACACACACACACACACACACACAGAGTGGATGCATTAAATCAGTGTCATTCTCCAACAGCCATGTTCATATTCTGGTGACACTAATGTTCTTCGGCGTACAATCGTCCGTCTGTCCGCCTGCTCGCCGTGTGTGTGGTCCGTGTGACTTATTTCACGTGCTGACGTCAGCTGTTGCCCCCGAACGCAACACCGAGGACATAAAGGACATAAAACACATCCACGCTGCACATCTGGATGTTTTTGACGAATTAAAGAGACACCATACATTTGTATAAACTGCTGGTTGTGTCTGTGTTGACAGTTCAGATCGTTTACTGCAGTAAAAGTACACAAACGTAGAAATACTTCATTACAAATAAGATTCCTGCAATCAAAATCCTGCTCGAGTAAAAGTACAAAGTATTTTTAGCCGAATGTGACTGAACCCATTCAGCCATAATTTCACTGGTGCAGCTGCTCGAGGTGGAATTTAAAACTTCTTGGAGTCAGTTAGTTTCACAACATAAGGGTCGGGTCCCTCCGAAGGGGCCGCCAGATAAATGTGAGGCGTTCGCAGCAGATTAATAAACTGCGGCGCTCTTCGCCAGCTGCACGCGGAGCTACAGGAAGTGCTTTCAGCCATTCAGGCAACTTTTTTAAATCAAAACAACTGAGTACAAAAATTGTAATTAACACTTTAGTCAATTATGAAAATCTCATAAACAAGATGAGAAGAATTTATATTTTTTCACATAAATGCACCGGCTTGCAAATATCTACTTAACAATAAAATAATATTGTGTTGTCCTTCTTTCCGTGTTTCTTCCTCCACAGACGGTGAACTGTACGCTGGCACCTCGGTGGATTTTATGGGAGCCAACGCCGCCATCTTCCGCACGTCGATCCAGGGCAGCAGTCAGCATTACATCCGCACCGAAGCCTACGACCACAACTGGCTCAACGGTGAGAAGAGCCGGGAGGTCATTTTCAGGTCTCAGTTACGACCAGCATTTTATTACATTTTATTACATTTTATTACATTTTATAACATTTTATTACATCGACCAAGTTCATCTTCAGTCCAGCAACCAGAACTTCTGTCCTGAAACAATACTTCATACATCTCAGTTTTTCTGTGGGAATTTGATTCATCGCAATTTTATTTGGTCAAAAAACAACAACATTATTAACTAAAAGTCTTAAAACCAGACGTTTACACAGGCTACCGCTCTGGACCAATCAGCAACCAGCAGTGATGTCATCATCCAGCAGTGATGTCATCATCCAGCAGTGATGTCATCGTTGGTTTGTGAACGTTATGAATCCTCCAGTTCAGATTCTGTCAGTCACCATCTTTGCTAGTTCGGAGCAGGAAGTGACCATATTTGGACGAGCTGGGGGAGGAGCCAGCGGTGGATCTGGTTCGTAGCTTTAGACCTGGAAGCTACGAACACTTTTATATTCACTCTGTGGTCGGTGGCGACGACAAAATCTGACCTGGAGGCTTGATAAAGTTCACAAACCAACAGGTGACGTCACCTTTTTAATCTTGAGACGTGAAACAAAAACAAACATCCCAATTTAAAAGAACTGCGACAACAAACGCGCGATCGTCCTCCATCGTCCTGAGAGCTGAAGGTGGTCCGTCTCCCCTCAGAGCCGGAGTTCGTGGGCTCCTTCTCCGTCCCCGACACTCACAGCCCCGACGACGACAAGGTGTACTTCTTCTTCAAGGAGCGGGCGGTGGAGGCGGGGCCGTGGGACCGCAGGGTGTACAGCCGGGTGGCTCGAGTCTGCAAGGTACTCGTTGGGGTTCACGTCTTCATGGAGGGATTAGTCTGAAAACAACATCTCCGTCAGACCTCTGCATCTTTATTTCGTATCGATCCACACGCCGCTAAATAATACAGCAACTACCTTGGGAATATAAAAAATAAGACCATTATTGGCAGAAATGATGTCGCCAGCAAAGTTTTATGATAAATCAGTTAACATATTTACTGTTAATGGAAAACTTGTTATCAGAAGTTTACGAGAAATTTGGTGAACTGTGGTGTTGAAGTCATTTCAAATCACACAATCTGGCTGCAAATATTTTGCTTTTGTAAGTGAAAGATTTTAGATTACAACATAATTTATTGTCGAGTTCATGTTTCACCTCCTCTCCTCTCCTCTCCTCTCCTCTCCTCTCCTCTCCTCTCCTCTCCTCTCCTCTCCTCTCCTTTCCTTTCCTCTCCTCTCCTCTCCTCTCCTCTCCTCTCCTCTCCTCTCCTCTCCTCTCCTCTCCTCTCCTCTCCTCTCCTGTCCTCTCCTCTCCTCTCCTCCCTCCTCTCTCCCTCCATCCAGAATGACGTTGGGGGGAAGAGGAGTCTGATCAACCGTTGGACGACCTTCCTCAAAGCCCGGTTGGTCTGTTCTGTCCCGGGTCCATCTGGAGTCGACACACAGTTCGATGAGCTCGGTAACTTCCCTCCTCTTCCCTCCTCTTCCCTCCTCTTCCCTCCTCTTCCCTCCTCTTCCCTCCTCTTCCCTCCTCTTCCTTCCTCCTGGTCTGGAACAGACCTTTGATATCACGGTTATCTCTCTCTAACCCTCCTTTATCTTTAAACAAAAGCACAATGAAGAACTGCAGTAAATGTCACCTCCTTTCCTTCCTGTCCTCCCTCCTTCCCTCCTTCCTTTCCTCCTCCCTTGGCTTTTGATTTGATTCATAATGTTGTATTTGAAATGAATCTGTGTTTTTTCTAGAGGACATCTTTGTTCTGGAGACCAAAGACCCTCAGAGCCCGTCCATCTACGGAGTCTTCAGCACATCCAGGTGACTCAGGAAATACTTCCAATGAAAAACTTATTCAAATGAATAAATGATAAAGAGTTCAAACACTCCAGTATCAATATGTACGTGTTTAATTTGTCATTTTAATGTGAAACATCAAAGCTAAGTTTAGTTTAAATTTAGCTGAATATTTACAATATCAAAATATAACTACAATTATTTTTTGGGTTTAAATAACATAACTTAACCTTTTTTCGCACGTAGACAACTTTAAGAATGAACCACTGACATAAATCTACAGATTTTATGATTTCTAAAAGCTAATTATGTAAATGTAATATTTTAGTTTTTAATTAAACAGTTTTTTAGTCCTGTGAATTATGATCTGGTTCCAGGTTTGTTATTAGTTTCTAATTAGTTTATTTATTCCGTAAACAGTCAAATCTCCCAAAAAAACAACAACACCTAAGATTTGCAAAGTCTTCCTCGTGTGATTTTATTCCCTCAGATTTCCATAAATCTCCCGGAGGACGTGACCTCGGTGGGAGTCACGACTGAAATAACGTGTTTCTTTTCAGTCCAGTTTACTGAAGAACTTCTAATTAAAACTTTATTGTCACTTTAACCACTGAAGCAAAGTTCTCGTGCTTCGACGTGCGCGCCCAGCGGTGCGGAGCAGCAGAGGTCAGGTGTGGGTGGGTGTCTGGGGTCAAAGTTGAAGAGGCCCGGCTGGTTGTGTTATCGTTGCCCCGCCGTAGAGGAGCACTCCCACCTCGTCTCCTCCTTCGCTGCTTCCTTCCTTCCTTCATCCTTCACCAACACCTCCTCTCCCTCCCACAGCTCCATATTTCGTGGCTCAGCGGTGTGTGTCTTCTCCATGGCGTCCATTCGTGCTGCTTTCAACGGACCGTTCGCCCATAAGGAAGGTCCGGACTACCGCTGGGTCGAGTACAAGGGCCGCATCCCCTACCCGAGACCAGGAACTGTGAGTACAACACACAACACACTGGGATAACAGGTTGTTTACACTCTTCTACCAGGCAGGAGTTACAGTCCTTCAGCTGCAATACCAGCGAGTGCCACTAGAGGTCGGCTCCAAAAAGCCTCCGGCTCCATAGACTCCCATTCAACTTCTCTCATCAAATCCAAAGTGAATAAAATGTCTCCATCAGTTATCTCGGTGTTGTTAGCTAAAGTCACTCCTTCTTCTTAGTTTTCTGGAGGTCCATCTGAAAATAATCCCTCATTCATTAGAAAAGAAGATTCAAGAAGACCTGTTTTTGGGGGGCGTGTCTGTTTGATTGACAGGTCTGTGGTGCAGACAGGTCATAGGTGGGCGGGGCATAGTGTCCATGAGTGGAAACCAACAGTGATTAGTTTGTGAGCTGTCGTTCTGCAACCTCGAGTTCAGCACTTCTGAGGTGAACTGGCCCTTTAAGGACAGTTTGTTTTTTTTAACAGGTTGTCGTTTTAATTTCCAAAAAGCTGCCATATTAAAGCTTAACGGCCCATAATTCTTTGCCAACACAGTGGAGCCACGATAGTCTTCCTGTTTGTGTGAAACTAAGAGTTTCCGGTGAGATCACACACACGAAGGCTGTAATGAAAACAAGCTGATGAAGCTGTGAGGCAGAACGTCTGGTGATTTAACACCTCGCTGGGAGCTCCTCTGGGAACCCTCAACCTGTCACGAGGGTTTCAGTGTGTGTGTGTGTGTGTGTGTGTGTGTGTGTGTGTGTGTGTGTGTGTGTGTGTGTGTGTGTGTGTGTGTGTGTGTGTGTGTGTGTGTGTGTGTGTCAGGTGTGGTTTCACTGCCTGTCGGGGAGGTCAGCTCTCTGCGGAGGGCTGTTGGATCTCGAGGTTGATTGCAGGGAGGTGAAGTCACGTCAGGCGGAAAGATGGAAACCAAAATGAAGCCGTCACAGAGATTCTGCGGTCGTAACCCCCTGAACACAGAAAATAATCACTCCCATCTTGTTCACTGAAGCTTATTTACTTCTCTCTGTTATCCTCAGATGTGGTTCGACCACAGTCTGGATATAAAAGTGTTCGTAGCTTCAGGTCTGTAAAATGGTCCTGATCCAGAAGTGTCTTCAGCTGCAATACCAGCGAGTGCCACTAGAGGTCGGCTCCAAAAAGCCTCCGGCTCCATAGACTCCCATTCAACTTCTCTCATCAAATCCAAAGTGAATAAAATGTGTCCATCAGTTATCTCGGTGTTGTTAGCTAAAGTCACTCCTTCTTCTTAGTTTTCTGGAGGTCCATCTGAAAATAATCCCTCATATGTTAACATCCCTCCGGTTTGTCCTCCAGTGTCCCAGCGAGACCTACGACGCCCTCCACAAGTCCACCAAGGACTTCCCGGACGAGGTGGTGAGCTTCATGCGGCAGCACCAGCTGATGTGGGAGCCCGTCCTGCCGCTGGGCGGCCGACCCGTCCTGACCCGGGTCAACTCCACCTACATGCTGAAGAGGGTCGTCGTGGACCGGGTGGACGCAGAGGACGGACCCTACGACGTCCTGCACCTGGGCACAGGTGAGGAGATGAAGAGGGAGAGTTTTTAATAACACAAGTGCAGCCGATGACGTGTCTCTGCTCTCATTTATTAAGCAAATATTTCAAAGATAACTACAGTCGTTGAATCTGAACTTGAAGTGCTGGACTTTTTTGTAATTAGAGATATTTCAGTTGATTGAGAGCACGAAGGAAAAGGAGTAACAGAAGCACGGAAGGAAAGACGAGAAGAAGAAAAACTACGATGAAAATAAACTGATATTAAATGACACTTTTATTAAAAATGTTTCCAACGAGGATCACATGGAAGATAAACTTTCTCATGGAAATGAAAAGGGATTAAAAAGACATTTTTTTTCTGCTGATGGATGTGGTGGTCGGAGAGAGGAGAGAAGAGGAAGAGAGCTACTCTTCATCAAAACAGAGAAAAACCAGAGATGAAGCAGGAATGAAAAACAAAATATAAGAAATCAAATGTCCATTTTTACTTTGGTGAATCAGCTCAAACTGATTTTAACTAAATGGATCCAGAGTTTAAGCCCGACGTAGAAAAAAGTTTATGTAGTGAGAGTTTAGTGTTGTGTCATCATGCTTTCATTCATAATTTCCTTAAAGCACCTGTGAAGGTGTGAAACGGAGAGCTTTTATTTTGGCGGGGTGAACTGGTTCCTGAGTGCTTAGCCTGTTTTTTTTCTTTCTTCTTCTTTGCGACTGTCACAGCTGCAGGAACTCGGTGGGTGTGTGCACATCGGTATTTATGATCCTGTGTGTGTGTGTGTGTGTGTGTGTGTGTGTGTGTGTGTGTGTGTGCGTGTGCGTGTGTGTGTGTGTGTGATTAATGGTGGAAGTTATTTAACCGGCGGTGACAGGCCGACGGGGCCAGAGGTTCTCCGGCTGCTCCATACATCTCCTCTAAGTGGATTCCTCTCCAACATCTCTCATCTCCTCCATCAGCTGCACATTTACCTGCCTGATAAACGCTCCTTCTGCTCTTTCAAGTGCTCTGATTCCCTCGTGATGAATCTCTCCACTCGTCTGACCAGTTGACAGATGATTTGTATGGGTGGATGATGTCCTTATTTCACATGTAGCCACGTGCTAACATCACGGTAGTTTATTCTAAAATTAAATTGTAGCTTTGAAAAGTCTGCAGGTCACCCAGAGGTCACGCGTTGAGTTGTGGCTCGTTAATTCCGTTTTAAGCACCCAAACCTCCCTGTTATTGTTGCTGAATTAAGCCACACGAGGTCCTTAAAAATCTGTTAACAATTACATGTCAATAATTCTGGCTTTAATGACCTACTTATCCTACTTTTGTTGTTTTTCAGACATTATCTTTCTTGTTTTTAAATGTCAAAATCACTTTAAACCTTCAAATAATCAGTGTTTAGATATGAGGACGTTAAATCTGTATTTAGTTTATGTAGAATTAAATAGTGCAGAACAGAGTTTTATGAGTTTTTGTTTTTGCCATTTAAATCCCATTAAAAGACCAAAATCAACAGCATTAGTCCCATTTGATCCTTCAGATGATGTAAATCTTATAAAACAGTCCACAGACATAAAGTTTTATTCTTAAAGAAGGCTCAAACAGCCAGGCAGTGGAGCTTTTAGCAAACTTTACTCTCACAGGAGGAAACAGATAATTTGTTAGGGACTATTTTCTGTCGCGGAAGAATCTAAATCTCGTATTTGGATATTTGTGGGTCTGTTTTTTTAGCAGCTGCATCATCACATTTCTTAAATTATAATAAATCTGTGCCAGTGAGTAGCAAATCCGTGTGTCTGAGGTTCCCATAGCAACGACCCTTGACCTCACCTGACCGGAGGCCTTAAATTTCAACCACCAGGTCTAAATCTGAACTCCTGACTGACTTCCTGCTGTGGTGCTGCTGCAGCCTGAAGCTGTAAATAAAGAGGGTCAAAGGTCAAACCGAACCGTAAAAATGTTTTGGAAATTATATTATTGTTTAAAATATAACTTACTGTGACTTTGAGAAGGAAACCATGCGAGTCCTCAGTGGTTAAGAAGAGAAAACTGGAGCTGTTGATGGTAGAAATGAATAATCCTGTTTGAAATCTAAATAGCAAATTAACTGAAATAGTTTAAGATAAAAAAAATTTGTCATTTTAACAGTGTTTGTTTCATCACTTTAAACCTTTTATTTGCCTGATAAGAGATTTATTAAATTTGTTTTGTATCTTCTGAACTTTAAAAAACAAAATGCAGCCTACAAAATCAGCAAACAATATTCGACAAAAACAGAATTCTGTGGTTTTTTTGGGATACAGTTATGGATGCAGAATTAAAAACCTTTCCTGTAAATAATGAACCAGGCGAGAGTTTGGTTTCAAAGCCTAAATATGAATGCACATTTGTAATATATCATTATTATGTGTTCACTGACTTATCAGTATTTGTTCTGTTCTTTTCCAGATGATGGGAAGGTGGTGAAGGTGGTGTTGGTCCTTAAAGTTAACTCGGCCTCGGAGGAGATCATCCTGGAGGAGCTGACCGTCTTCCAGGTGAGACGCAGCCGTCCAGGAAGGTTTCTGAAAGACAAAACGTCCAAACACAAATGTGCTTCTACCCAGCGAGGCAGCTGGAAGTTTAGTGTTCGAACCACAGACTGTTTCTAAAAGAGTTCGTAGCTTCAGGTCTGTAAAATGGTTCTGATCCAGAAGTGTCTTCAGCTGCAATACCAGCGAGTGCCACTAGAGGTCGGCTCCAAAAAGCCTCCGGCTCCATAGACTCCCATTCAACTTCTCTCATCAAATCCAAAGTGAATAAAATGTGTCCATCAGTTATCTCGGTGTTGTTAACTAAAGTCACTCCTTCTTCTTAGTTTTCTGGAGGTCCATCTGAAAATAATCCCTCATATGTTATCACACAGAAGCTCAAACACACTCCGCATTTTTATAGCTAAAATGTTTTGGTGTCCACCTGCAGATCTGTCTGGAAAACATCCAGTAAACATGAATAAACAGAGCAGGGCACATATTTCCCAAGAAGCTAATGGATGCGGTGAGGGGGGGGGGGGTAAAGACAAAAATAGGGGCGGGAAATAAAAGAATATGTGAGAGAAGGAAGCAGAAACTGAAATGGAGAAATTAAAGCTGAACACAGGTGAAAGGAAGGAAGACAACATCCTGCCAGCACGTCTCCTCACAGCTGGAATAAACACGCTTCCAGCAGCTGTTTCACAGTTTATTTGCTGGTTTCCTGTAAAAATAAATCCACGCTCCTCCTCCTCCTCCTCCTCCTCCTCCATCATCTCCTCCTCTTCCTCCTCCTCCTCCACCCGGCTTGCGGAGGTCAGGGGTCGCCGACTCCCTTTTGTGAGATGCTGAAACACGCAAGCGAGCCGGACAACTGGAGCTGCGGGGTAATTTCATCCCTCTGAAGACGGAGAAAGACACTTATTAGATTCCTGGTCTCAGTAGCTGCTCTGACCTTCGTTTAGCGTCGACCTCCGAAAGGCTGAAATATGAGTTTACTTAAAGGGCCGTTCCGCTTTTTAGGCGTCAGTCACACAAGTCGAACCTCCTTCCTACATTCCTGCAGTCATAATATGAGAAGTCTGTTTACTGAAAGACTGTTTTTATTTCTGTTTATGCTACTTTATTATCTCTACAGGACTTTTTTCTGCATTTTATTACCTGCTGGAGTTGAAGGTTACTTTACAGACCATTTTTACACACATAAAATACGATGTGTTGCTATAAATTGAATTAAAAACTAATATTTACAAATAGAGGTGAAATACTTTGACGATTAAAATAACTGAGCCAAAGAAATCAATTGAAAACCATTTTGATAGTCATTTAAATCATTCTTCATTTAAATACCTGAAACGTTTTGTGGTTGTACCGTCTCAGTCACATTTCTGACAGTGTGGTTTTAATACTTCAATAAATACCTGAGGACTTCTTCTGCCAAATATTCATGAATATTTTGTGTCCATTCTGTCTCTTCATCCCACAGAGTCCGACTCCCATCCTGAGCATGCAGCTGTCCACCAAAAGAGTAGGTCCTCCTCCTCCTCCTCCTCCTCCTCCTCCTCCTCCTCCTCCTCCTCCTCCTCCTCCTCCTCCTCCACCTCCTCCGTCTGTCTGTCTGTCTACTTACAAATTACACAACAGATTAATTTGAGGACCTGCTTTCAATCATATAACCTATAATAATAATCATTAATAATGTTCTAACTAGCCGAGCTGCTGTGTTGCAGCCTCTTGAACTTCCAGGATGATTCAGGGTTTACAATCAGATAAAAACGTGAAGATAAATCCTCCCAGATGTTTCTCCAGAACAGTTCAACGCAGTAAATTTTGAGTTCAGACATCCAGATGACAGATTTACTGATAAATGTAAAGATATATATTAAGAATATTGTTGCAGGAGGACAAAGTGCAACTTACAAGTGAAAAAGAGATGAAAGGAGGTGAATCCACAAAAATGTAATGAATCTCTCTCCTCTTCCTCCTCTTGTTCTCCTCTCCTCTCCTCTCCTCTCCTCTCCTCTCCTCTCCTCTCCTCTCCTCTCCTCTCCTCTCCTCTCCTCTCCTCTCCTCTCCTCTCCTCTCCTCTCCTCTCCCTCTCCTCCACAGGAGCAGCTGTTTGTGTCCAGTGAGCTCGGTGTGGTCCAGTTGGGTCTCCAGAGGTGTGAGTTGTACGGTTCTGCCTGTGCTGAGTGCTGTCTGTCCAGAGACCCGTACTGCTCGTGGGACGGACAGACCTGCTCCAGATACTTCACCACCAGCAAGAGGTAGAGATGCTCGGAGACAGAACGTTGACCAGCACCAGAGAATCCAGCTTAGATCAGATTTCTGATCTGATTCAATATTCTGTCATGAAAAAATACAATATCACCTTTTTATTTGAGTTCTTATCTTATCTTGTTGCATTGAACTGATGAAATGCTCCTTTAAATTCAACCAAACATGAAACGAGTCCTTCTAAGGAGACAGATACACAGCGGAGACCCTGATCTCTGTGTGTGTGTGTGTGTGTGTGTGTGTGTGTGTGTGTGTGTGTGTGTGTGTGTGTGTGTGTGTGTGTGTGTGTGTGTGTGTGTGTGTGTCAGGCGGGCTCGGAGACAGGATGTGAAGTACGGAGATCCCTGGAGTCAGTGTCCCGTCACAGAGGACGGTAAGAACCTCCGTCTGGTATGAATAAACTGCTGGAAATATGTTCCTGTCGTCAGCCACATCGTGGACGGAGGATTTACACACACACACACACACACACACACACACACACACACACACACACACACACACACACACACACACACACACACACACACACATATTTTAAAGTGGCAGTAGGAATGTAAAAATGTCTGAGCAGGACAACGCTTTGTCTCGTGGCTTCAGAGGAGATCTTCATAAATCTCTGACTGTTTGAGTTTTGACAGCGAGTGAATACCTGAAGATCATATGACTTGATTTTATGAAATTAAAAAAAAACCTGCGATCAAAGAGTCTTCATGTGAATTAAAATACTAATGAGTTTTTAATCTGAAGTATTCAGGATGGAGTCAAATCCAAACTGAGGTTAGACCTCAAAACACATAAAAACACGTTATTATGCAGCTATTTCTACATATTTTTGGAGGTGTGGCGCCCTCTAGAGGACGTACTGTGTAACTGCAGTTTTGCATCCAAAAACACTGAGTAAAGGTTAAAACTATAATATAATAATAATAATAACAATATAAATAAAAGATTAAATGTGTTTCTTGCTGACTCCTGCAGGTGTTTGTGCTCATAATCACTCCGACCACCAGAAATATGTTCATCATGTTATTATTATCATCCCGTTTCCCTAAAATGTCATGTGATCTTCATATGTGTGTGTCAGACTCGGCCTCCGTGGAGGTGAAGGTGGTGTACGGCGTGGAGGGGAACTCCACCTTCCTGGAGTGCGTCCCTCGGTCGTCGCAGGCTGAGATCAGGTGGACGACGCAGCCGTCAGACGGCCAGCAGCAAACCGCCGAGAGCCGAGAGGTGAGTCCCGCCCGTCCTCGTACGTCCTGTCCTGTCCTCCGATGGGTGTCTCATCCTGACCGTCTCCGTCTCCTCTCAGCTGCCTCACGGCGACGACGACGACGAGCGCTCCCTCCGCATGAAGCGAGGGCTGCTGCTGCAGCGCCTGCAGCTGGCCGACGCCGGCCTCTACACCTGCAGCAGCCGCGAGCACTCCTACAGCCAGGTTCTGACCCGGTACCGCCTGCACGTCATCCCCAACCACAGCCTCCACCCGCACAGCCACACCCACAACCAGCCGGGCCCCGTGGTGCCGGGGAGGACCGTCGCTGGGTTTCTGGATCAGTCCGGGCCTCCTCCTCCTCTGCCGGGACACAGGAACTCGTGGCTGCCGCAGAATCCTCAGCATCCTCAGCATCCTCAGCATCCTCAGCATCCTCAGCATCCTCAGCATCCTCAGCATCCTCAGCATCCTCAGCATCCTCAGCATCTCCCCCTCAGGAGCTACAAGGACCTGCTGATGGTCGACAGCAACAGCCTGAGCGTGGACGAGTACTGCGAGCAGCTGTGGTACCGAGAGAAGCGCCGGCAGCAGAAGCTGCGCACGCTGAAGATGAAGCAGGAGAGCAGGAAAGCCCGGGTGAGGAGGAACAACCCGCCGGAGGGTCCCCTCTAGTCCCACCCCCCACCCCACCCCGCCTCCCTGTCCCCCCTGCAGGACACAGAGACTGACGGAGGACGGTAGGTCCTGGACACGCAGAGGACGGAGAGCTGGTGAAGAGACTCTGAGTATATTCACCACGAGAGACTCGTATTCAGAAGCAGAGTCGTGTCTCTTCCACATGTAGATCAAACAGCACGTAGAAGACGTATATTTTTATCTCTGAATTCATGTTTTTAACACATTAAATCAAACAGCGTCATTCGTTCTGGGGGTTTAAGAACAATGTTCTGACCATCTCTGCGGAAACAAGTGAACAAAGAAGGAAACGATGACTTTGGTCGCACTTTGTTTGACATCATGTCACCTTCAGGTTACTTTAACAAACAGTTAGAAAATATCTATTTAGTGAAAAATAATAGTGTTTCTGCTTTAATCTAAATTACAACATAGAAAAATGACACGTTTCATTTTAAACGTGCAGTCTTAGACTTGTGTTTCACAGCAGTTACGGAGTTTTATTTGTATTTTTATTCAGCACAAACATTATTTAAAGAATATTTTCAGATTAACAAGAAAATCTATAACATGCAGCTCCTTGTTTATCAACTTTTTTACACTCTTACACTTATACAGCATTTATTTTTTCTTTTCCTACAAAGTGGCAGGTACTTTATATCTGTAACAACTGACATTTTCTCCAGCTCCATTATAATTAATATGAAACCTTGTGGGATTTTATTGGAGGTAGTTTATAATTTGCAGCCGACTACTCTTCAGCACAAACACAGGAGCCGTAAATAAATGTGTTACCGAACCGTTCAGATTTAAAACCAGGATTTTTAAAATCACTGGATGTGTTGGAGAGGAACTAAACATGAACAACTTTTACTTTAATGCTTGTAATTTCTTAATATTT
>NW_027210725.1:1012500-1042500 GCF_029030835.1 Brachyistius frenatus
TCCTAATTCATGTCAACTCAACGGATTCTCAAATGTAAAGAAATGTGGAGAAAATCAAGCTGTCAAGACTTTCTGATAATGAGGTCGGTTCAGTTGTTCCTCAACGTCCTGCAGATCCGTTTGAGTTCTTCATGTTCAACTTCGCCTTCTGTCTCATCACGCCGAAGGTGAGCGTGGCCGACAGCCGTCTGTCTGATTGGAGAGCTTCTCCAAAGTTGTCCACTAAACTTTTCAAGGTGTTCTTGGTGTGTATTTTGGAGATCATTTCTTGGTTGTGGTTCCAGATCTTCCCTCTGGGTCAGCACGGCAGCTCCACGGACAGCGCCTACTTCGTGCTGGTGGACACCTACCTGAAGTACTTCCTCCCCACCGAGGGCAGCGTCCCTCCGTCCCCGTTCTCCGACTCCAGGGGCTCCGTCCCCGCTCCGTCGCCCAGGTATTCACTTTCAGAAATCTAAAGGAGAAGATGCTGAGAGTTTTTAGGATTTTTAAAGCTCCTGCCTTCGACCCATCAGATCCTCCAGCGTTTCCTTCGCCGGTTACGGCGTCCACAGCCCGAGTCTCCTGAAGCACCACATCTTCCACCAGCCCTCGGTGAACGCAGACCCGGCAGCCCAGGAGATCTGGAGGTCCGAGACCCTCCTGCAGGTGAGTCACTGATCAGGTCTGAAACTCTGTAAAGCAGCAAAATGATCCACGAGACTCAGATTTTATATTATAATGACTGTTCTAATATTTTTTATCGGAAGGTTATTTTTGGTGTTTCTGTCCATTTCATCACTTCAGTCTGCATGTTTTCTCTCCTTTATTCTTTGTCATCTTTCTATGTTGTCAGATAAAATCCAGTTTAAATAGAATAGAATATATATTGATCGTGTGCATTGTTTTTATTGTTCTCTGTAAAACATTTCTTTTGGATCTTAGTTGTGTTTTTAAATGTTAAATATAACAAACAGATTCATTTGGCTGATATTATTGCTGTTGCTCGACATATCATGAGTCTCTTTTGGCCACAATAATCATGAAATGATTGAAATTAACGACTATTTTCATTATTGATGAATCTGTAGCTTTGTGTCATGAAAAAGGTTTTAATATTTTTCTGCCATAGTTTCTTCATTTAAGAGGTTTTTCTCACAACGGAAAGGCAAATAAAATCACTGCAGAGGTGCTTCACTCAAAAAAAAGATGCGACTATTTATCAATTATTCCATTTGTGTGTCCGTCGGCTGACAGTTCGATCTGTGTTGGTTGTGTTTGAAGATGAAACTCTGTGTGCTTTGTTGTCTGCAGATGTTCGTGGAGGTTTGGCTCCATCACTACTCCTTAGAGATGTACCAGAAGCTGCAGTCTCCTCAGGTAAAGGTAAGATAGATACACCCCCCTCCCCCCTCCCCCTCTTCACACACACACACACACCTCTCTCCTGCACCGCAGCGTCGCACGGCTGGCTGCTGACTGGCTGACCACCCCCCCCCCCCAGCCCCGCCCCCCCTCCCCGTCAGCACCTGACCAGCTGCCGATTGGATTGTTTCCAGACAACATACCACACAACTTCCACATATTATTTCCGTTTCTTTTGATTTAAAATCTAAATGGTCCTGTTTATCAGTGGAGGACGACTTCACCCTGCAAGCAGCTTTAATATTATTTAATATGTCATGAGATCTCCTGTTAAAGACGCCATCGAGTGCTTTTACATGAATCTGGTTGTTTTTCCGAGCTGCTCGCAGTGTGAATCTCTCAGACAGTGAGAGCGTCCGTCGGTCTGGTTTATACCGGGAACGTTTCTCCGGAGCGTTCAGGGATGTCGGCATGTTCCTGGTAGTGGTGCTTTCGCTTCTTTTGTGCACACTGCATGTTCACCAGTGTTTGTGTTGCCGGTTTTATTCTTTATGTGGTCGCACACCAACATGAAGTCAACAACAACAACGGGGGAAGCTGGAGGAAACTCTGGAAGGTGTGAAGCTAAATATGTTCATGTCTAAAGATAAACGACACTGTTGCTGCACAATAACAGGAACTAACATTTTATTGTCGAACAGTCTCAACAATTCAGGAAATACTTTTTCAAAATAGTCGTTTTTAGATATAAAAAAAAAGAAAAGATGATTAAAAAATCAACACAGTATTGTGATGTTTTGTGATATTATTTAATAAATAGATAAATAAATGTTGGGGCGACATTTCAGACAGGTTTCTATCATGTGTTGTTCAGTCTTTATCACATAAAACTGATGTTGGTAAAGTTTTTTCTTATGGCCCTTGAAAAAAATGATATAAAATATGTCTTAATATTTCTTATCACAATAGTCGGCGTGTCATATTTTGTTTAAAATCACAATATATCATAACCACCTCTGTTATAATGGTATAAAATGGACAGAAAAACACATTCAAATTTGTAATAATAGTCATTTTTATGATTTGATTAATTAATCATCAACTAAACTTTCATGATTCACTTCCCCATTCATAGATCAGTTGGTTCATCCGCCAACAGTAATCATAACGGGACTTTATTTTGGTGTTCCTTTCACCTGCAGCGTGTTTACCATCATATATATCATATATATGATATATATGATCAGAGACTGGCGTGACTTTGATTCTCTGCTGTAAACTGCCTGTTAGTTTGTGTGATGCTGAGATGTTTTATCCACTAACATCACCGTGTCCAGTGTTTATGAAGCAGTAACGCAGTCTGCAGGTACTTTAAAATCTACATTCGTTATTTATTTACTGATTCTGGCTGCACATGAACTATTATTTTGATTAATCTGACAAGAAAAACAACAAATCTTCACATTTGAGAAGCTTTAATGATAAAATGTTTTGCATTTCTGCTTCAAAAAAGACTTTTAAAAGTGAAGAATCAATCTTGAAATATGAATAATTAGTTAAACTTGTTGCAGCTTCAGATTTATGTTGTTTAGGAAACACTGGAGCTGCATTACTGCTGCATACGTCTGCACAGGAAGCAGCTCTTTAACTCCTCGTGCCCCCTGCTGACTGATGACCTGCATCATTAATGTGCTCCTGATGTGATGTCGTCCGTGTGTCGGGTGTTGTGATGTCATAGGGGTGTTGTGATGTCGTCGGGGTGTTGTGATGTCGTCCGTGTCCGTCCTGTTCAGAGTGAACTCAAACTGCAGCTCTCAGGAAACGACACATCTGGATGCTGTTTTTGTTCTTTAAGTTTAAACTGCTAGATTGTGTTGATTATGTTGAAAGTTTTATTGGCACAAAACTAAATCTTCCAGTCCTGAGTTCACTCTGTTAATGAAGGGAAGCAGTCGAGATGGGAATCATTTCAGCTGCTCTGTAAAATCAGATTTAAATGGTGGAATCTTATAAAACACATTTATCTTGTTTTATTTTGGATGTTTTTGTCCGTTCACTCCTGCACATGTTCATATTTCTAATATTTAGCACCGTGACATGAATTGTTATTCATAAATGAATGGATAAAACATCCTTCCTTTGTTTTTAAGTCTCTAAACCCAACAGTTTTTAGCAGCTGTTGTGTTTTCTTATAAAATAATCCAGTTTGATTATTGGTGAAATGATTCCTGTCCCTGCTGCTCTCTGGTGGAGAGGAGGCCTTTTCGTCGGGAGGGGGGGGGGGCTGCAGGTGACCTGGAGTTAGCAGGTGAGGCGTTAGAGGCCTCTTCGTCGCCCCCTACAGGTGAAGCGTTGTGTTCCCACAGTCAACATTTTCTTTGTGTTTGTCTCCTCTCCTGCTCTCTGCTCCTTCCTTCCCTCCTCGATGTTTTGGACAAATGTTCCTGTCCGGTTGCTCTCCTGTTTTTCGGTGCCTCCTTTTCTCCTGTTCTCATGGAAACCTTCCTCCTGCCTCCCTGTCCTCCCCTTCCTCCTCTTCCTCACTCCCCCTTATCATCACCTCTCACCTTCCTCTCTCTCTTGGCTGTCACTCCTCCTCTTCCTCCTCCTCTTTCTCCTTCTCCTCTTCCTCCTCCTCTTTCTCCTTCTCCTCTTCCTCCTTCTCCTCTTCCTCCTCCTCCTCCTCTTTCTCCTTCTCCTCTTCCTCCTCCTCCTCCTCCTCTTCCTCCTTCTCCTCTTCCTTCTCCTCTTCCTCCTCTTCCTCCTTCTCCTCTTCCTCCTCCTCCTCCTCTCCCTCCTGGTGGTTACGGGTGAACAGCTGGCGCTGCTGCAGTACCGCCTCAGTATGTCCAGCATGCCGTGCCAACCCCACGCCCCACCAGGCTCTGGGACCCTCCACACCTACCAAGTACTTTTACCTTTTCATTCACCCCCGCCCCTCTGGGGCCTCCTGGAGGTAAACCTCAGTCAGCTCCGGTCTCAGTCAAGGCTCCTTCTCTGGTACTCCCCCCCCTCCCCCGCGGTGAGACGTCGTCCCTCCGGTCACCAACCTGAAGACGGCAGATATGTAGTCTGCATGCTTTGATCTGCTTTGGCACCGAATCATGTGAAGAGTTTCAGCTTTTGTAAGCAGCAGGTTGGCTGGTGAACTGATGGATGACGGTTATCACCGACCGACTGAATGATACGAGGACAGCCTTATTAAATGCTGGGTTCCCATTGGTCAGGGGATTTCAGGGAATTTGAAAAACTCTTTTCCAAACAGGGAATTTCAGGGAATTTACTTTACATGTTTAAAAAAAAATAAAAAATAAAAAATATATATATAATATTTATATGCATGTACATACATGTATGTAGCTGGTTACTTTCAGTGTGTGTGTTTGGTATCATTAGTGGTCACTGACAGAATTAAAAAAAAAAGTAGCTTATTAGGTTACGAGCTAATGACCGTTAATGTTGGATAATGTTTTGCCTGTAGTCTGTTAAAGTCTGTTTTTGAACCCTGATTTGGTGGGAACCCTGTTTAGTGGCTGTTCTTCATCCTTCAGGGACGTGAGCTCCATTTAAATGAGCTTTAAAATTGAGTTTTCAGCTGATTGTTAAAAGATGATTCCACTTTTCCATAAATTTGGCCTCTTAATTCAGAAGCTGATTTATTATCCTCCAGTCTGACTGAGAAGGATCCTTGACAGGAAAATTAATCCTGGAATGAAGCTTTGAAACTAAATCTTTAAACAGAGTTTTTTTTGTGTGTTTTTTTTTAGTGTTTCCCTTTTGCTGTTTGTTGTTGTTGTTGTTGTTTTTAATGCATGCTTGTTTACACTGCGTCCGGTGTGCTTTGTTGTTCATGTGGTTCAGTGTTTCTTTCTATTGACACATCGATCTCGTGTAAAGCAAAAGAAACAACTACAGTCTCAACACAGTTTTTATTACATCTGCCAGTCAAAAACATTCATGACTCCAGACGTGTCCCAGAGGTAATGTTTGTTTGTTTGTTTGTTTGTTTGTTTGTTCAGAGGAGGAAACATGACATCACGTCGACAAAGCAGCTTTGCTGTGGGTTAAACAGCTGATGGAGTACAGAGGTCCCACCGTTCATTCTGCTTCTCATTAGAGATTCAATTCAAATCACAGATGTGTGGAAGAAATATGTCCTTCATCTCAAATCCTCTGACTGAAACCTGAATTATTAATATTGGTTTTATAGTTTATTTAGGTTCTATTCTTCTGAAGAAGTCTTTTATTCACCGTTAACTACCAGGTGTGGTTTTTTTGGATGATACCAATTTCTGGTAACAGAGGAGACCGATTTCTAATATTTGGACCTGATATACATTTGCAGTAAAAATTAAATGTCCGATGTTTTTAAAGTCATTAATTTTCTCTGCGATTTAATAAATGCTAAATTTTACGACACGTAGATTTTCAGTATGATAACAACAATCAGGAATATTTGTCAACTCATTTTAAACATTTCATGTTTTATTTCCCCGACCGGATGACGCCATCATTGATCAATTAACGCACGAAGTATATTAGAATAAAACCGTAATAATGATGAAACAGTTCCATCTAAAATCAGTCTATTAGAGATGAATTTAAATTCCCCAGTGACATGAACATGATAAATCAGGCAGCTGTACTGATTGATGGATGTGGGACCTCTGTACTCCGAAGCAGGAAGCGCTCTGAGCCTGCGATGATTTGTTTGGCTGCTTCCGGACTGGGATGCGCTGTGATTGGCTGCTGATGGCGATGATTCGGGGGTGTGGTGGGCGGTGTGTGTGTGTGTGGAGTGTGTGTGGTGTGGTGTGTGTGTGTGTGCGCGGTGTGTGTGTGTGTGTGTGTGTGTGTGTGTGTGTGTGTGTGTGTGTGTGTGTGTGTGTGTGTGTGTGTGTGTGTGTGTGTGTGTGTGTGTGCTCAGCAGTGTGTGACCGCTGTTCTTTCCAGGAGCCCTTCAGCCCGACAGAGGAACACGTGCTGGTGGTTCGTCTGCTGGTCAAACACCTGCACGCCTTCTCCAACAGCCTGAAGCCGGAGCAGCTGTCGGCGTCGCCCTCCGCCCACTCGCACCCCCACACCAGCCCGCTGGAGGAGTTCAAGAGGTCAGAGCGACTCTCGGCCCGCCGGCAGACTCGTGGAGCTCGTGCTACTTTCAGTCTTTGTTTCGATGCCCCTGCGGTGACTGGTGTTGTTAACCCTCTCCGGCCTGCAGGGTGGTGGTGCAGCGCTTCGTGCAGCAGAAGCTCTACCTGTTCCTGCAGCACTGCTTCGGCCACTGGCCTCTGGACGCCTCCTTCAGAGCGGTACGCCTCCCTCTACGGCGTCTCACGTCGATGATGTCATCATGAAGCGACACGCCGGTCGGGCTCGTGGTTTGTTGTGAAGAGAGAGTGTCGTCTGTGTGTTCAGGTGTTGGAGACGTGGCTGAGCTACATCCAGCCGTGGAGGTACACCGGAGACAAGACCAACCCGCAGCCCGACCAGAACAGAACCGTACCGGACAAATGGTGAGTCGGACGGGATTTAAACGAACCTCCGGCCGCTGATTCTGTGTCTGACGTTGAACCCGTTTCCTCTGCAGGGAGTCGTTCGTTCAGGAGAACCTGCTCATGTACACCAAGCTCTTCCAGGTGTTCCTGAACCGAGCGGTGAGGACGGACCTGGTCAACGCCAAGAACGCTCTGATGGTCTTCAGGGTGGCCAAAGTGTTCGCTCAGCCCAACCTGGCCGAGATGATCCAGAAAGGTGAGGACGCAGATCGCTGCTCGTCCAACAACCGTTTATTCACGTTAATAAATCAGTTCAAAGGGCCGAAGTTGAACTGAAAGTCAGAATTAGAAAGATGAACTGAACTTCAGGACGTGAGGTCAGACTGTATTTTAATTTTTTAAGTTGAATTTGTATGAAAACAAGATGTAGAATTAGAATTTAGAATTATTCCAAACACGGAAACAACAAAATCAAAATGTAAAACGATCGTTTAAAACAGAAAATGGAGTGAGTGAGCCGACGTCGATAAATGAACGACGATCTTTAGCCACGATCAAACAGACTCCGCCCCCTGTGTCTGCAGGCGAGCAGCTGTTCCTGGAGCCCGAGCACGTCCTGCACCACCGGCAGCCCCGCGGCTACCTGACGCCCAACCAGGGCGGCAGCTTCCTGTCGTCACGGCAACGGGCGGTGACGGACATGGTGTTCCGGGTGAAGAGCCACGTCTACGCTCTGGAGGGACAGGACTGCCAGTACAAGCAGATGTTCGGCTCCGAGCTCCGAGGAGCGGTAAGTCCGCCTCCGTCGACCGGCAGGTGTGATGACATCATACAGGAAGCGCAGCGGTCTCAGGTGTGTCTCCGCCCCGCAGGTTATGAAGCTGATCCAGATCATCGCGCAGGCCCGACAGACGGCCAAGAGGATATCGGATCACTCCAGCGAGGTGGCGGCCAACAACTCCTTCCTGTCCTGGTTCGGACTCGGCTCCTCGGACCTCAACAACACGTTCGCCGGCGCCGAGCCGGAGGAGAGCGGCGAGTGTCTGAAGAAGACCCACGAGTTCCTGGACCGGGCTCTGGAGAACCTCTGTCAGATCTTCAAGGTCAGACCGTTGTTCAGGGCCGTTGTTGTTTTTGTTTACTCCCGATGTGTTCAGAAGATGTGACGCACCTGTTCTCCTCTGAGAGCTCCTGATGTTTGGTAACATTTGTTCACATAGCTGAGCTCCTCCTGAAAGAAACACGTCTCAGGATAAACCGACGATATATCCGAACCCTGTGTGAAACTGGAGGGCTTTTAATTTGAAAATTCAGCCGGCTAGCCGTGTAACTTTGATCTCTCACTCTTCACAGCTCCGCCTTCTCTGCTCTGTTTCTGTCCTCTGACCTCTGTGTGTCACTCAGGGCGTGATGCATTTAAACGATGAGATTGTGGAGAATACCATTTTGGTTTTAAATGAACCTTCTGTTTGAAAACTCCTTGTAAAAGATAAATCTGTGTTTTCCAGCTGAACCAGGGGCAGTTGAGTCAGCTCATTTCAAACCTCGGCTCCTCCCAGGACGACGGGAACTGCAAGCAGCTGCCCGACTGCATCCAGGGAGAGAACGGGCTCGTCCTGACTGAGCTGGGCCGCCGGCAGGTGGGTGTCGTACTGGGACTGAGCTGAAGGTCCGGCAGCACCGACTCAAACCCTCATACTGTGTGTGTGTGTGTGTGTGTGTGTGTGTGTGTGTGTGTGTGTGTGTGTGTGTGTGTGTGTGTGTGTGTGTAGATCATAAACGGACTGCGCAGGTTCGACATTCAGTACCAAGGAGACCCCGAGCTGCAGCCAATCAGGAGCTACGAGAGCGCCCTGCTGGTCCGAGTCCTCTACCGGATCTCCTCATTGGTCAACAACAGGGTGAGTTAGTCTGCACGTAGATCTGTGGTGCATAGATACAATAGATACAAGCTTAATGTAAAGCTTTTATTTTGATAGCACAGACAGGAAATCTAGGAAAAGAGAGAGTGGGAATGAAGTGAGGCCTTAACCGCTCAGCTGATCCGTATCCATAGTAACCAAGACAGGTTAATATAACATAACTGTGATGCAGAACATAAAACCAGGACATTGTGCAGAGTGCACTCAAACAAACTGTTGAATACAACTTATGATTTCAATGAAGGTGGCGCCACCTGGTGGTTGAAAAAAAAAAATAACAACCTTTTTTCAACAATTACCAAATAACAATGAAATAAATGTTGATCCTGAGTACAGTAGAGAACAAAAAAGTGTATTTTTACCCCCCTACAGTTCGGAGGTCACATGACCGCTCTCTGCTCCCGTCCGGACTTCCTGGGTCGCTTCGGTCGTTACTACCTGACCGACCCGGACTCGTCCAGAGTCAAACTGAAGCACAGCCCGATCTCCCGGCAGATGCTGGAGACGAACCGGCAGCCTCGGCTGAGCCTGCGGCCGCTGGCCAGCTACCGGACCATCCTGCTGCTGATGCTCTTCTACGTGTTCGCCGCCCTGCTGTCGGTCGGCCCGGCGACCAGCACGCTGCTCATCCTGGCCGGGGGTCTCCTGTATGGACTCTTCATGACGCTGCTCGGAGACAAACTGAAGACGCACTGACGGAGACGTTCTCACGCGGGTCGAACACACAGCTTTCAACCTCCCGGAGGATTAGATGTAAACTGACAACGCAGCCTTTCCTTTGAGGAATAAAGTTTTGTTTAATTTTTTACAACTAATTAATCTTTTATTTCTCCGTTCATCTTCAGAACACCAGAAAACAGTTCAGAAATAAAACCATATGTTGCTTTTTTTTATCCAACAAACCCAAATTTTCCTTCTGCTAGAATATAAAAACAAGAAAGTGCAGCAACATTTCACATTTTCAAACATTAAACAAGAAGGTTTTTTTTGTTTCACTTCAAAAACATTTAGTTCATCAACCAGAAATCTGTCGACGGTCACTGAGCGGGAGTTCGTCAGGACCGACCCGTCTCTGAGCTGAAGAGGCCCGTCGTCGTTTCAGAGGATCATTTCCGAACCTTGAACAGAACTTCGTGTGTTTGACTCGAGTGAAAAACGGACCGTCGGCTTTTCTCTTCTTACTTTTTGATACGACTGATGTAAACGTGGTTCACGTAGCTTGTAAATAATTACAGGTTTTGATTTGGTTTTTTCTTGTTGTTCCTACAAAAAGCACCTGATAACAGGTGCAGGCCAAAACATTCGAAGTGCGCTGATGGAATAAAGTATTTTTCTCAGTGAGATGCTTTTCAGATTTTTGTCCAAAAGATTCAATAAACACAATAAAAAAAAAAATTAAAAAAAGATTTGTATTTATTACAGATGTTATTTGATATTTAATGAGCGTTTTAACTTTTTTATGTCAAACAAACCTTCCAGAAATGGGAAACCCAACAGCAATTCACTGAAGTGTTTGGTTTTGTTACGGTCTTATTTTAATTACCCTTTCGTTAAACAATACTTAATTTCAGTGTAAAAATGTTGGTGTTGGTCTTGTAAAAAGTAGTTTGATGAAAAGTAAAAACTTAATTTTTCTCCCAAGGAGTTATGCTTAATTTTGTGCAGGACATTTTGTACAAATTCCAAAAATTCCAAGTGCTTTGCAGTTAACTAATAAACTGATAAGAATACAAATGGAAAAGAATAAAAGATCGACACTAATGCTCGTAATAAAATGCAAAATAAATGTTTATATTGATACCAGTAAAATTAGAATATAATAAACTATATAAACGTGACAAACGTTGAGAGAGTGGAATGTTTTAAAACATGAATGCAATAAAATAAATGACAAAAATGAATCAAGGTCATAAATCATTTCCTTTTGTTTGCCATAAAGTTGAAATATATCTCAAACTGCTGAAGACAGATGTGGTTAAAGTTAGTAAGTGGAGTTAGAGGTTTGATTATTTTCGTGAAATTCAAGTTTTCTTTAATCTATTCAATAAAAGTGTGTGAGATATTATTTATTTCATGGTTATAATGAAATGATTCGCTTGTGTTTCATCTGTCGCACTGAACTGAAGACAATCTGGTTTGTGGAAGTTTTGAACTACAAGTCCCGTGAGCCGCGTCACAGTCGTGCGTCATCTAACAGCGACCGCCCTTCGATGACGCAGCTCTCGGCCGCCGGCAGAAGTTTGAAAAATAAACGTGAAACTTTTTCTTTGGTGAAACGTTTTGATCGTCGTCGCTGTTTCTTCTGTTTTCACGCGGAAAGTTGTTGAGAATTTTCTACGAAGGACGAGTTGAGCGCGAGGAGCGCGAGGCCGAGCGCGCGCACTAAACTCAGGTGAGGAACATCGGAGCGCGAGCTGCTAGCTGAAGCTGCTGGTGTCCGCGAGACATGAGGCGGACCGGGTGTCCGCGCGCTGCCGCCTCGCCCGGTCCCGACCCGGCTCCGGGGGGACTCTCCGGGACCCGAACTCAGCCGGAGCCTCCGCCGGAGGGAGGGGCGGGCAGTTAGCCGAGGGGAGCTAACTGTCAGCCCGTTAGCTGAGCTCCGGGAGCAGCGGAGGTCCCGAACCGGAGACCACCTGTTGCTCACCGGCTCACCGGCTCACCGGGTCACCGGGTCCGGGACGGAGGCCTCGGAGTCCGGCTGCTCTCTGACAGCTGACGGCCAGTGTTGGGCGGCAAAAAACCTGCACGAGGAAGAGATAACTTTAACTAAATACTCCTCCTTCTCCTCCTCCTCCTCCTCCTCCTTCTTCTCCTCCTCCTCCTCCTCCTCCTCCTCCTCCTTCTCCTCCTCCTCCTCCTTCTCCTCCTCCTCCTCCTCCTCCTCCTCCTTCTTCTCCTCCTCCTTCTCCTCCTCCTCCTCCTCCTCCTCCTTCTCTCAGTTTGATGTTGGTGTTTTACTTTGTTTACCCACCTGGTTGGAGGTAAACAACAACACTCCTGCGTGTCTGCGGCTCTTTAAAGATCTGAAGCTTCACTTTAGATTTTAGACCTGAAGTCGGAGAGAAATCTACCGGTGAGAGTTCACGGGAGGGAAGGAGAAACGGCCTCCTAACAGAAACCCTCCCAGATCCAGCTGTGGATGAACATCTGCCTGGAGGAGGGAGGAGAGAGGAGGAGGAGGGAGGAGAGAGGAGGGAGGAGGGAGGAGAGAGGAGGGAGGAGGGAGGAGAGAGGAGAGAGGAGGAGGAGGGAGGAGAGAGGAGAGGAGGGAGGAGGAGGAGAGAGGAGGGAGGAGGGAGGAGAGAGGAGAGAGGAGGGAGGGAGGAGAGAGAGGAGGGAGGAGAGAGGAGGGAGGAGAGAGGAGAGAGGAGGAGGAGGCAGAGAGGGAGGAGAGAGGAGGGAGGAGAGAGGAGGGAGGAGGGAGAGAGGAGAGGAGAGAGGAGGGAGGAGAGAGGAGGGAGGAGAGAGGAGAGAGAGGAGAGAGGAGCAGGAGGAGGAGGGAGAGAGGAGAGAGGAGGGAGGAGGCAGGAGAGAGGAGGGAGGAGAGAGGAGGGAGGAGAGAGGAGGGAGGAGAGGAGAGAGGAGGGAGGAGAGAGGAGGGAGAGAGAGGGAGGAGAGAGGAGGGAGGAGAGAGGAGGAGGAGGGAGGAGGCAGGAGAGAGGAGGGAGGAGAGAGGAGGGAGGAGAGAGGAGGGAGGAGAGGAGAGAGAGGAGGAGAGAGGAGGGAGGAGAGAGGAGGGAGGAGAGAGGAGAGAGGAGGGAGGAGGCAGGAGAGAGGAGGGAGGAGAGAGGAGGGAGGAGAGAGGAGGGAGGAGGCAGGAGAGAGGAGGGAGGAGAGAGGAGGGAGGAGAGAGGAGGGAGGAGGGAGGAGAGAGGAGGGAGGAGAGAGGAGGGAGGAGGGAGGAGAGAGGAGGGAGGAGAGAGGAGGGAGGAGAGAGGAGAGAGGAGGGAGGAGGGAGGAGAGAGGAGGGAGGGAGAGAGGAGGGAGGAGAGAGGAGAGAGAGGGAGGAGAGAGGAGGGAGGAGAGAGGAGGGAGGAGAGAGAGAGGGAGGGAGAGAGGAGGGAGGAGAGAGGGAGGGAGGAGAGAGGAGAGAGGAGGGAGGAGGGAGAGAGAGGAGGGAGGAGAGAGGAGGGAGGAGAGAGGAGAGAGGAGGGAGGAGGCAGGAGAGAGGAGGGAGAGAGAGAGGAGGGAGGAGAGAGGAGGGAGGAGGGAGGAGAGAGGAGAGGGAGAGAGAGGGAGAGAGGAGGGAGGAGGGGAGGAGAGAGAGAGAGAGGAGGGAGGAGAGAGGAGGGAGGAGGGAGGAGAGAGGAGAGAGGAGAGAGGAGAGAGGAGAGAGGAGAGCAGAGAAGGAAAAGAACAGCAGAGAGACACCACAGAGAAGGCGTGAAGATAATGACATGCAAAAGTGGCGTTTGGAGGCTTTTCCTCCAAGAAACTCTGGAAATGTGAACTGAATTCTCCAAATAACACGTTTTCTGAAAGATGAAAGCTTTAGCTGCACATGTTATTGAAAAGCTTTTGAAACTGTCCTCCAGGCAGCGATGTCTTCCTCTAATGACCAGCCGCCGCCGTCTTCGGCCTCGGCTGCTGCTGCTAATGCAGCCGTCGCAGCGGCGGCGCCGGCTGTAGCGGCGACCCGGGACGCCAAGGAGGAGGTGGTGGCGCTGCTGGACGAATGGGAAGGAACCCAGCGAGGAACCACAGAGCAGCTGGTGTCTGTTCTGACAAGGTGAGCTGTGATCTGATGTAAAAAAAATAATCAATTAATCAATAAAAAGGTTTCTTCAGAGTTTAATCTCTTTTCTGTGGTTTTTTTTCCTGCAGAATATCGAAGCTGATCGAGCGCGAGACTGAAGAATATCACAAAGCCGACCCCGACCCGTTCGACGACCGTCATCCAGGTTGATCTTGGTTGTGTTTTTGTTTAAACCTTTAAAAGCTTGCGTTTATTAAAACCTGTCGTTGAGGTTCTGTCTGTCTCTCCAGGACGGGCCGACCCAGACTGCACTCTGGGACAACTCCTCAAGAAGCTCCTCATGAACGACGACTTCACGAATGCAGTACGTTTATTTCAGTCCTGCAGGATCTGATCAGAAGGAGTCGGAGTGAATAAATCTGGTCTCTGATTTGTGTTCGCAGCTGTTGGACACGTACATATTGACCAGCAGAGAGCTGAACCTCAACACGGCGGCCTGTCGCCTGCTGCTGGACGTCATGCCGGGCCTGGAGACCACCGTCGTCTTCAAGGAGCGGGTAACAATATTTAACAATGATATAAATCACAGACTCCAGAGGTCGTCCATTGTTTAGGTGACCTGACAACAATCATGTCGGATTCTGTGGATTTTAAGGAAACTGAAAGCAGGTTTTTTTTACATTTTATTTTGCTGATATGTTTTATAATCTTGGAGTGCATTTCTTTTCCAGAGGAAATGATGTTTCATTTAACTTTCTGAAGTCTTCGAAAACTCTTAAAAAGCACTAAGTTTGTTTGCTCGAAGTCTCCAGAGTGTGTTTTGAAGAATAACTCATTCAAACCAGATTGAATATTGATCATCAAAACCAGAAGTGTGTTTCGTCCTCCGTGTCTCGTGCTCGACAGGAAGGTGTCGTTGAAAAGCTGTTCGGCTGGGCGCGAGAAGCCGAGCGGCCGCTGTGTGTCTACGCCACCGGCCTGCTGGCCAGAGCGCTCTGCGACCAGGAAGTGGTGGCGAGCTACCGAGAGGACAACGCTCAGCTGGTGGGTAATCGATAAGTTCAGAGAGAGTTCCTGAACGCAGCACGGTGATGCACACGGAGCAGCAGGAAGCAACGACCTCCATCAGGAAGTATTCAGAGTTCAACATCATCACCGAGTTCCTCACGTTAACGTGACCGCTGGCACGTCAACATTAGTGATGTTACCACGGAAACCTGAAACTGGAGCAGAGAAACAGCAGATTTTGGGGAGCGGAAAATCTTCAACTTGCCGACTTACAGCCGAGTGTTCCTGAGCCCATGCACTGATTTCCACGACAGAATCTGTGCTGATGTTGATCAGTTAGTCGAAACTGAATCCTTCCTCTTGAAGATTCTTTCTTCCTGCTGCTCCGTGTGCATCATCATGTCCTGACTGATTTTATTTAATGTCGGTGTGACTGAAATATTAAACCGGCCTCAGAGAATCTTCTGAAAACATGACTTGCAGGTACCGATTATGATCCGGCGCCTGCGTGAGCTGCAGATTAAAGAGGCCGCGACCCAGAATCGACCTCAGGACCTTCAGGTCGAAGCCGCCCAGACCTCCAGCGCCACAGCAGACAAGACGATGGGAGGAGAGGAGGAGGTGTGCAGCAGCTCTCCGCTGGTCAACCGCGGCTGCGACGCCCGGCGACTTCCTCTTTACCAAACGAGTCTGGACGCCGTCTCCAGGACGACGGAGAACGGAGGGGAGGGAGGAGGAGGAGGAGGAGGAGGGGGGGGAGGACACGGGCAGTAAAGGAGAACGGGAGGAAGGTGACGCAGAAGCTCAACTTTACCACCTCCTCCAGCAGGATGGAGGAGGAGGAGGAGGAGGAGAAGGAGGAGGAGAAGAAGGAGGGGGAGGAGAAGGAGGAGAAGGAGGAGGAGAAGGAGGAGGAGGAGGAGAAGGAGGAGGAGAGGGCCAAAGGCAGCCAACAGGCGTCCAGAAGCACCTGGTCTGAGATGAGCTCCATGGTGATCGGCACCGACTACTCCCTCTCTCCGCTGAGCTCGGCCATGGAGCAGAGGCTCATCCTGCAGTACCTGACGCCGCTGGGAGACTGCCAGGAGGTCAGAGTTCAGATACCAACACCTGTCTTCTCATCTGGAAAATCAATCGGACACATTTTCTTACAACACACCGAATTAAAAAGTCCTGATGATGCAACGTTTCTGTTTCCTCTGCAGCTGCTGGCGGTTTTCATGCAGCTGGACACGCGCTCGCTGCTGATGAACTACATCGACGTCCGGACGACCAGGAACGTCCAGCTCACCTTCGACGCCCTGCTGGTGACACGGCAGCTTTTACTGTCTTCAAAAACATCGCAGAGAAAATATCCATCGTATTTATAGAATAACGAGCACAGCCATGTTGTTAACAGATTTCAAGTCCAGTTAGTTCATTATTCAGGTTATTGACTATAAACTTTTTTATATTCTATAACAAAAAGAAACCACCTTATAAAATACTGTTGAATAAATCTGCTCCAGAGCCGATATAAGAGCGATATAAAATGATTGTTAAAAGTTCATTTACATCCGTTACCAGGTGTGAAACAAGCTTTATTTTTTCATTTACAAATCTAATTATTGTATTTATTGATTATATTGCTGCTCATATTTTTGGGTCGTTGGCTAAAAAAATTTGCCAAAACATTTTACTGAGCTGAAGGTGACGTCTTTATTTGTTCAATTAAAACTCTTAAAATCCCTAAAGATGTAAATCATTTATCCTTATAAAGATAAATGATTAAAACAAAGCAGAACATCCTCAATTTTTTTTGTTTTTATATTTGGTATTTATTTCACTTATTATTTTTCGCAACTAATCGTTTATAAAAAATAGTTGCAGATTATTTTTGACTGGTGGATTAATGGACTAATTGTTTAATCTTTAATAGTATTTTATCCGATTAAATGTTTAGTTGAGCCTTTCAGCAGTCTGGTTGCTGTTCAGTCCAGGTTTCCATGGAGACGCTCGGCTCCCCCCTGCAGACCAAGTTGTCTGCGTGAGAGAGATAATCCGAACCTTTGAGGGTGGAGGTCTGCTGATACAAACTTCACTCCTCAAAATGCTGCAACTGTGTTCACAGTTTTTAATGTGGCACGCAAATATTTTAAACAAAAAATGTTCAGTTTCCTCAGAAAGAAGAGGAGGTTAGAAAACCTTTACAAACGTAAAGGTCTTGATTGACAGGCCTGTGCTGCAGTCAGGTTTCTGGTATAGGTGGGCGGGGCTTAGTCAGTCAGCTCCGCCCCAACTCGTCCAAATATGGTCACTTAAGGCCTCTTTCAATTTATTTAATGTTTGAGCACTGAACTCAAGTTTAAAATCTGATTTCTCATTTTCTGTCACAAGCTGCTTCTTATAGATTTTGAAGCTGCTGGTTTACAGAAATCTGCAACAAAAAAACAAAACGTACTCGTTAAATCTGCGTGGATTTGTTTTCTGTTTTCTGACGTTGTCTTAATAAAACCCTCTCCCGTGTCTCTGCAGTATCTGGCCTCGCTGCTGCTCTACAAGAAGTTCGCCTCGGAGTTCATCGCTCACGGAGGCGTGCAGAAGCTCTTGGAGGTCCCACGGCGCTCCATGGCGGCGATCGGCGTCTCCCTCTGCCTCTACTACGTGGCGTACAACCACGACGCCATGGAGCGGGTACGGAGACGCACACACAAACTCACAACACGGTCGGTCCGGGTGTTGGCGGGTTGGCGGGCAGACTCTCAGCTGTGTGTTTCTGCAGGTGTGTTCGCTGCCGGCCGGCGTCCTCCCCGACATGGTGTCCTACGCTCTGTTCCTGCTGGAGTCGTCTCACGCTTCAGGCGTCTGCCACGCCACCATGTTCTTCTCCATCTCCTTCTCCTGCCGGGCGGTGCTGCAGCTCTTCGACCGGCAGGACGGCCTGCGCCGGCTCGTCAACCTGGTCAGTCAGGAAGTGGACGGTGTGGAAAGGAGAAGCTGCACAGCAAAGATCAGCTCTGCAGAACAAATCTGTGGAGGAACTACTGGTCCTGGAGCTCCTGGAATATCATGCAATTATAAAAAGTCTCTTTCAGACATTAAAGTCGGGGGGTGGGATCAGTTTCTGGGCAGAGTCCTCAAATATCATGAAGTTTAGTTCAAATTTAACCTAAACTCCAGTTTAAAATGAGTCCAAAACAATTCATCGTTCATCATTGGTCTTACTTTACATCCTCTAAAGTTAAATTACTCTGAGAACCTGTTCAATGAGGCTTTGTGAGGTTAAATTTCCCTAAAATGTCCTTTCAGTTGGTCAAAGTGTTTCAGAAAACATCCTTGTGCCTCTCCGGACTTCTTAAAACGAGTCACTGATCAGATGTTTACGAGGTTTTGGAGCGACTGTGATCCACCGTGTCCGACGTAAACGTTGACAACGACTCCCCCCCTCCTCCTCCCTCCCTCTCTCTCCTCCCCTCCTCCCTCCTGCAGGTAAGCACTCTGGAAATCCTGAACACAGAGAACGAGGCGTCGGTGATGAGCGACGACCAGGTGTTCTCCAGCCGGCAGACGGCCAAACACACCTGTCTGGCTCTACGCAGGTAACACACACACACACACACACACACACACACACACACACACACACACACACACACACACACACACACACACACACACACACACACACACACACACACACACACACACACCAAGAGAAACCACACACACTTCACCTGCATCATCACATGAGAGGAAGCAGCTCCTGACTTTTGTTAATTTTGTTTTTAATAAGTTAAATGCTCATTGAATTTGAATTTCCTTTTAAAAGTTAAACAGTTTTCAGTTTTTCATCACGTCTGAAAGTCTTAAATCGTCCTCAATAAAACCTGCAGACACTCGTCAGTTTCCTCCTCACACATCTTCCCACCTGCTCGTTGTGTCCGCTGCTGTGTTGCCTTTAAAACTGTAATTACTGCTGATGAGCTGATGAGCTGATGACTGCAGGTACTTTGAGGCTCACCTGGTGGTGAAGACGGAGCAGGTGAAACAGTCTCTGCACACTTCAGACGTGGTTCCTCAGCAGCCGTTCTACAAGGTCAGCTTCCTGTTTCATTTACGTTGTCGTCACACGTTTCTCTTCTCTTCTTTGGGATTTCTGTGAGAAAAAAAACAGTTTGATTTTGCAGCAACTTTTCTAAACAACCGGGACACAATATGTGAAGATTTAAGTGTTGTTGTTTTTTTCTTTCGAAGTACAATTGCAAGTGGAGATAAAAAAAAAAAAACATTTTCTTGAACTGTTACTTAAAGATTAGTGGAATTGGGGTCCTCAAACAAACTACATGGTGTGTTTTAAATCTGTGTGTGTTTCCAGGCCTGCATGTACTCCAGAGAGCAGGTCATCGAGATGATGGAGTTCCTCATCGAGTCTGGACCTCCTCAGCTCTACTGGGAGCCCGTGGAGGTTTTCTACAAGCTGTCCTGCGTCCCTCTGATGCTGCAGCTCATTTCTACCGCCTGCGACTGGAGGACGTACAACGGCCGGTAAAAGACGAGCGCCGTTTCTGTTTTCTCCTGCTCGTCTTTGTGAGTTTGTACCGATGTCTTTGTGTGTGTGTTTGTGAGTCCAGGAGTGACACCGTGCGCTACGCCCTGGACATCCTGGCTATCCTCACCGTGGTTCCTAAAGTCCAGTTGGTGCTGGCCGACACCGTGAACGTTGTGGATGAAAACAGGTTGACCGTTTCCACCGTAGGTCAGTAAAACGTTATATTCTGCTTCATTTGACTTATTACAGTGTAATACCACCGAGGGCCACCAGGGGCAGGCGCCAATAGACTCCCATTGAAAAAGCATCAACTTCTTGACATTGGGACTCAAACACAGATATGTCGTCTGGTTTCATTGACATGCTTGAAGTGCGGTCAGGTTTCTGGTGTAAGTGGGCGGGGCATAAGTCAGTCAGACCCACCCCTCGCCTCCAGGCCCGGTACAGAGCGGTGGCGTCTGTCCGCCTGTGAGGTCAACTTCTGTTTAACTGAGCGGTTTTAAAGTCTCTCGTCTCCGCTGCAGGTATGAGCATCATTCTGGGCGTCGCGGAGGGCGAAGTGTTCATCAACGACGCCGAGATCCAGAAGTCGGCGCTGCAAGTAAGAGAGACGGGTTTTACTCGATGATGTTTGTGAGCTGCACCGGTAGCCATGGCAACGTCAGGCGAGCCTGTCGGTGTGCCACGTCGTATCATTGTTGTAATTTTCAGTACGAAAAAAAGTGGAGATGTTTGGCAACATTCGGACATGTTGGTGTGATGACATCACTGCACTGTAACGGTGTGACCTCACTGTATATAAAAGTGGACGTAGTTTATTGTGAAATTTGTCATCCACGCTTCCTGTTTCCGACGTCTCTTAAAGGAACGTGACACTTTCATCAGCTCCTTCTCCGTCATAACTTCACGCCTGTCCGTCCTCAGGTGATCACAAACTGCGTGTGCGCTCCGGACCAGAGCTTGAACACCGCCGGTGCGTTCGCTGTCGCCCCGCTCCGGACCCCCCTCCACCTGCAGCAGGCCGCCGCCCCCCACGGCAGGGTGCTGGCCCACATGTGGCAGGTGGTGCAGAACAACAACGGGATAAAGGTGAGAACAGATGACGAGCAGCGTTTTTATTGGAACTCAACCAGCGAGAAATCACAAAGGATTTCTGTCTGTAAAGATGCAGAAGGTTTTTTATTTTCAACTGGTTAGACGATTAAAAATTGCTCTGACTTCCTGTTTGTCAAAGGACAGATTTTAAAATCCTTAAACTCGTCTGTAAAGCGCTGAACTGTCTGAGGCCTGAAAGCTTCTCTGATTTATTAGTTATGAATCTTCCTCATCCAGGAAATCACAATATTTAACGCAAAGTCAAGTTTGTCAAGTCAAGTATTTGCAGCAGCTTGCAATTTTGCTAAATTCCCTTGTCCCTCCGGTCCCTCCGGTCCCTCTCGTCCCTCTCGTCCCTCTCATCCCTCTGGTCCCTCCGGTCCCTCCGGTCCCTCTCGTCCCTCTCGTCCCTCCGGTCCCTCTCGTCCCTCTCATCCCTCCGGTCCCTCTCGTCCCTCTCGTCTCTCTCATCCCTCCGGTCCCTCTCGTCCCTCTGGTCTCTCTCGTCCCTCTCGTCCCTCCGGTCCCTCTCGTCTCTCTCGTCCCTCTTGTCCCTCGGTCCCCTTTAGGTGCTCCTGTCTCTGCTGTCGGTGAAGATGCCGATCACAGACGCGGACCTGATCCGCGCTCTGGCCTGCAAGTCTCTGGTCGGACTCTCTCGCAGCTCCGCGATCCGTCAGATCATCAGCAAGCTGCCGCTCTTCAGCAGCGGACACATCCAGCAGGTTTTGAACAGACCTCTTAAATACTTTAATAAATATTATCCAATCAGGATCACAGAGATCACACTAATACACGCACATCCAACCCCGCGTGCTGTTTTTGTTGTGTTTGTTTGTCAGCTGATGAAGGAGCCGCTGCTGCAGGACAAACGAAGCGAACACGTGCGTTTCTGCCGCTACGCCGTGGAGCTGACGGAGCGCGTCTCCGGGAAGCCGCTCCTCGTCGGCACCGACGTGTCGCTGGCCCGCCTGCAGAGGGCCAACGTGGTCGCCCAGTCACGCATCACCTTCTCCGAGAAGGAGCTCCTGGTGCTCATCAGGAACCACCTGGCGGCCAAAGGGCTCCACGACACGGCCAGCCTGCTGGTCAAAGAGGCCAACCTGCCCGTCGCGTCCGTGTGTCCCAGCTCCTCCTCCTCCTGCCTGACCCCGCCCTCCTCCTCCTCCTTCTCCTCGGCCTCCCGCAGCTGCAGGTTAGCCGGCGGGATCTCGGCTCGTGTCGTCGGCCACGTCGGAATCTCTCCGCTGTCCTCGGCCGTCGTAGCTTCTCCCTCTTCCTCCCGGGCCCTCCTCCCTCCTCATCCTCCGTGCTCCTCCGCCTCTACCTCGGCCTTCACGCCTCCTCATCCTCACCCTGCAGCTCTCGCACAGAGCTCGCACCCGGTCGGACGGATTCTCTTCTCGCGGGAACGACCGGCGACCAACTGCAACTCAGGGAAAAGACTTCGGGCGCTGAAGCAGAAGTCGGACCACGGAGCGTTCATCCAGGTCATTATTCACAAATATGATTTCACTCCTCGTCATCACAAATGATCAGAAGCAGGTTTTATATTCACTGAATCATTACAGTCCTCCAACAAACAAAAATCTTAAAACACAAATAACATAATAATAAAACATATTTTAAATATAAAAACAAGAAATAAGCAATGAATAAATATATAATGAAGGATAAAAGAGTTCACCGCTGGATGTACTGAATATTATTAAATCAAATGAATAACATGTAGTTTACCTCTTCATCTTCATCTTCATCTTCGTCAGACTCCGGCCATGAAGAAGCAGCTGGACGGCCACCTCCCCTCCCCCCCCACCCTGGACAGCATCATCACGGAGTACCTGCGGGAGCAGCACGCCCGCTGCCCCAACCCCGTCACCACCTGCCCCCCCTTCTCCCTGTTCACCCCCCACCGCTGCCCCGAGCCCAAACAGAGGCGCCAGGCTCCGTCCAACTTCACCGCCCGTCTGGGCAGCAGGGTGCTCTACCCCAAGTACGGAGGCGTGGACCGGGGGGGCCTGGACCGCCACCTGATCTTCAGCAGGTAACCGCCACGCCCACCTGTGGAGCAAAAAAACATCTTCTGAGGAAGTCCAAACCATCACTTCTCCCTCCACTTCCTGTTGTTGTCCCCCCCCCATCCAGGTTCCGCCCCATGTCCGTCCTCCACGAGGGCGACGAGGACGAGAGCAGCTTCACCTGCTGCGCCTTCTCGGCCTTCGAGCGCTTCCTGATGCTGGGAACCTGCTCCGGACACCTCAAGTTCTACAACGTGTTCTCCGGGGAGGAGGAGGCCAACTACACCTGCCACCAGTCCGCCATCACACACCTGCAGCCCTCCAGGGTACACACACACACACACACACACACACACACACACACACACACACACACACACACACACACACACACACACACACACACACACACACACACACACACACACACACACACACACACACACACACACACACACACACACACGCTCTCACACACACACACACACACACACACACACACACACACACACACACACACACACACACACACACACACACACGCACACACACACACGCTCTCACGCACACACACGCGCTCACACACACACACACACACACACACAAAGACACACGCTCACACACACACACACACACACACACACACACACACACACACACACACACACACACACACACACACACACACACACACACACAGGGGTTTTGTTTGTTACCATTTTGAAAAAGGAAAAGAATAAAGTAAATTAACTTAAAACCAGAAAAATTCAAAGAAAAAATGTACGAGAAGAAAATTGGAAAATCAGTTTTCATCCATTTTGTCCTGAGAGTTTTTCTGACTATCAGAAGAATATTAAACATAAATGTGTTTTCAGGACCCTGGACAGCGTCTGGTCTCTTATCTGGATACGATGGCTCAAAACTGAAGGGAATTGTTGTTTTAAAACCTTTTCCATTATAGTTTGGATTATTTCTCAGTATTACAGGAGTGATGAGCAGCTCCAGAACACGTGGAAGTGATTTACCTTTTCTTCTCCAACATGAAACTCTGCTGGGTTTCTGTTTAAAAAAAAAACACCTAATAAACTGGACCGTTCTATTCAAGTTTTTTTTTTTTTTAAACTTTTGTTTCATCTAAATGAAATAATTCTCATATGAAGACTTGTGTGTGTGTCAGGACGGGAAGCTGCTGCTGACCTCCGCCTCCTGGAGCGTCCCACTGTCGGCTCTCTGGAGAATGGACGGCGTCTTCAGTATGAAGTAAAACTCAGTCATGGTTTTTATTTCATTGACAGTTGATTAAGTGTGTTGTGGTTTTCTGATGCGTTTCCCGTCTCTCTCAGGAGCTCCTTCGTAGACGATCATTACGTAGAGTTCAGTAAACTCTCTCAGGACAGAGTCATCGGCACCGAGGACCAGGTGGCACACGTAGGTTACCCACAATCCTCTGCCACGACTCGCTGAACGTCCCCTCATGCGTCCAGTGATAAAATCGTCTCCCTGCAGATCTACGACATCCAGACGGGCCAGAAGACGCTGACCCTGAACGACCCCTCGCTGGCCAACATCTACAAGAGGAACTGCGCGACCTTCGACCCCACCGACAACCTGGTGCTGAATGACGGCGTGCTGTGGGACGTGCGGGCGTCTCGGGCGATCCACAAGTTCGACAAGTTCAACATGAACATCAGCGGCGTTTTCCATCCCAACGGGCTGGAGGTCATCATCAACACGGAGATCGTATCCTCGGAAGGGGCCGCTGGATTAGATGTTTACGGGGGTGTGCCCTCTAGTGGTCGTAGTGTTTATGACCGGAACGAAGGAGGAAGTCAGGTTATGTATTATAAAGAGTGACTGCCTTGTCCCTCGTTGTCCCTCGTTGTCCTGTTGTCTTGGTCCTTGACAGCTCCTCTCAGTGGGACCTGAGGACGTTCCACCTGCTGCACACCGTTCCCGCCCTCGACCAGTGCAGGCTGGTCTTCAACAGCAACGCCACCATCATGTATGGAGGTGTGTGTGTCTCCCTTATTAACACACTGAATCAATGCTGTGTGTGTGTGTGTGTGTGTGTGTGTGTGTGTGTGTGTGTGTGTGTGTGTGTGTGTGTGTGTGTGTGTGTGTGTGTGTGTGTGTGTGTGTGTGTGTGTGTGTGTGTGTGTCTCTGTGTGTCAGTGTGTGACACGTTATCCTCCGTCTCCTCCCGTTCTCGTGTCCAGCGATGCTGCAGGCCGTTGATGAGGACGATGTGATGGACCAGGCGATGAAGAGTCCATTCGGCTCCTCCTTCAGAACCTTTGATGCTACAGACTACAAGCCCATTGGTAGGCTCACTTCCTGTTTACTGCTGGCTCAAAGCCCATTGGTCAAAAAACGAGAGCAGATCAAAAAGTCCTGAAAGGTTCCTCCAAACGTTTGAATTCACCCTCGGACAGTTTTATAGCCCTCTTTAGTTTATATTTACAGCCATGAAGGATTTAAACTTCCTGTTTTTGTTTCCGTGTTGTTATTTTTGTTTATAAAACTCCTGGTTTCCCTTTGTTTTATTTTTTACGAGCCTCATTTGTTGGATTTCTGTAAATTTGATCGTCACTTTGACTTTATTATAAAACATATGTTTGTGTTGTTATTTTTAGCCACCATGGACGTGAAGAGGAACATCTTCGACCTGTGCACCGACTCCAAGGACTGCTACCTGGCTGTCATCGAGGTACGCCGCTTTAAACTCGTCAGGTTCAGTTTGGAAGAAAAGTTGACATGTTAAATGGAAACAGAAGACAAAAGCACATTTTAAAAGTAAAGAGTTATTTAGTCGTTTGATTCAGTCGGAGTGACGTCGACCTTAAAGTACCTTAAAAAAGGAGTTTAGTCTGATACAGGAGTGACCTTTAACCTTTAACCTTTAACCTCCTCCTTTAACAATCCAACGTTGTTGTTTCTCCTTCCAGAACGAGGACGCGGTAAGTTTGGACACGGTGTGTCGTCTCTACGAGGTGGGACGACACAAACTGGCCGAGGAGGGAGACGATGACGATCAGGTGACACACACACACACACACACACACACACACACACACACACACACACACACACACACATGAACGTTGTTTCGTTGAGATGTCGTTGTTTTGTTTTTTAATGCGTGTCGTGTCCTTCCAGGACGACGAAGATCAGGACGACGATGACTCCTCGGACGACGATGACGAGGACGAGGATGACGACATCGACCCGGACCTGCTCATCGAGGAACTGGCCGACGACCACGAGGTGGAGAACGAGGAGCGAGCCGAGTCGCCCACGGACGAAGGAGTACGAGACAGTCGGCTTCTGTTCTTCACATTTTATGAAACATTTTCATCATATTAAAATCATATTAATTAGTTTGATTTTGATTTCTTTAAAGAAATTTATGTCAATTTCCCTTCAAGTTAGAAAAAGAAATGAACAAAAGATTTATCATGATCATTTTTTGTTTTATTTGATTTTAAATTGAATTGAAAATCACCTTTTCTTCTGTTCAGTTCAACTCTGTTTTATAGATGATTATTAAGATAGTTTAGATGTAAACAATAAAGTTCATTGTAAGAAAATAATAACGAAACAAATATTAAAAATAAAAATGACGAAGAGGAGTAATTAAAATACAATAAATGATTAAATAGATTCAATTTTCACCATTAAAGCTGAATAATTAAAGGAAGGTTTTAGGTTCGAGATCTTCTGGTTTTTATGTGGAATAATGTGGAATAATATTTAATTTATAATGTGGAATAAAACTGCAGCTTTGCTTCCTGTAAAGTTTATTTTTTTATTTTTTTAATCGATCCATCTCTCCAACAGATCGCAGGTCTTCTCGGCAGCGACAATGACAGCACTGATGATGATGACGACGACGATGAGGATGATGCAGAGGGCTCGGACAACTCATGGAGGAGTGACCCTGAGAACCCGGACTGTGAGTAACTGCTGGTTCTACAGACGGCTTCAGTGAACAGCTGCTTCATGCACATCAGTTCAGTCTGCAGGACATCTTGGGAATGGTTTTAAACCGGCTTTAAGACTAGTATAGTTTCAGAATGGTTTTAAACCGGCTTTAAGACTAGTATAGTTTCAGAATGGTTTTAAACCGGCTTTAAGACTAGTATAGTTTCAGAATGGTTTTGGACTTGATTTTGTCTGTTTTTAAGACCGTTTCAAAATTGGTTTTAAGACTAGTTTTAAGTTCATGTCGCATTAGTTGAGAGAATTTTCTTCTTCTTAAACCCAAACAAACCAAACTGAGCAGCAAAATGTTCCGTGTGTGTGTGTGTGTGTGTGTGTGTGTGTGTGTGTGTGTGTGTGTGTGTGTGTGTGTGTGTGTGTGTGTGTGTGTGTGTGTGTGTGTGTGTGTGTGTGTGTGTGTGTGTAGATTTTTTTGATACGATGGACGATGACGACAGCCCGGAGGCTCAGTTAATCAGGTCTCTCCGTGACGGCTGGTCGCCCTGACGACGCTCCTCTTCTGACAACAGGAACCTCAACAGGGATTTATTGTTTTCTATTGAAACCATCGTTTCTCATTGAACCAGGCAAGTGGACTGTGACTCACACATCGATGTCCTGGATGATAACACACCAATCTGCAATATTCTGTCTATATATATATTTTTAAGAGAAATGACAGTGACGATGAATATTTCCCAAAGATCACAGGTCTCAGATGAGTTTCTTCTCCTTCTTGTTTCAGTAGAGAGTATTTATGACATATTTATGATGTTTTACCGGCTCTCTGCTTCTGCTGGAAGAAATGTTGTTCTGCTGAGAATCAGACATCTTCAAGTTTTGTTGGACAACTTTTTTTTCTCACTCCTGCGTTCTCTCACCGCAAGCTGGAAAACCACCAAAAGGAAATAAACTTATGTTTGTAGTTTCCACCTAAGGTTTTCTCAGAGATTAATTGTTTAGGTTTAATCTAAATGCCACAATAAAATAATTAATCTCTTAATTTCCTGAAGAACATATTTATTTCCACAGCAGTCTTCGAAACACTTTTTTTTTTTAAAGTTTTTTTATGTTTGAACGTAGCTCAGAGGCAAATATTTATATAAAAGCACAGATCAATGTGGCGCCACAGAAATAAGATGGATTTCTTTATTTTACATAAATAAAAACAATAAAGCAACAACCTTCATCAGGAAGTATTCAGAGTGTGGTCTCTTGATCAACATCATCACTGAGTTCGACTGCTGGTACGTGAACATTAGTGATGTCACCATGGAAACCTGGAACTGGAGCATAGCTTTAAAAACAGACATGATTCTGTAGTGGAAATCACTGCGTAGGCTCAGGAACACTTGGCTGTAAGTGGGCATGTTGACGATTTTCTTTTCCATAAATGATTTGCTTAAAATAGTTTCTCTGCTCCAGTTTCAGATCCACAGGTTCTTTTTCACATTTTTGCAATTTTACTGCAAAAAAAAAAAATTTAAATTTAAAACTCCACCAATTCCATCACAATTTTTGAGAAAAGCTGCTGCAAAATCAAATTGTTTTTAAATCAAAACAATCCCTTAAAAGTCACAACAGGATGTTAAAGCTCTAATATTTTTTTTTACGAACATGAATCCAGGTTGAGACTAACTTTAAAATGATCTGCAACCCACTCGGAGGATCAGGGATCATGTTTCTCCTCTTTATTAAAGATTATTTTGGTGCTGCTGTCGGATGAAAACTCTGGAAGTTTTAACTTTGTTTTTTGAAACTGAGCCCAAACTGGTGCTGCCTGAAAGGACAACACGTCAGTGTTATCTATTTACAACCTGAATTAATACTTAATAAACATTTTCAGCTTCTTGCAGCTGTTGAATCAACAGTTCTACAATAGATTGTATTGTTTGTAAATGTGTTTGAATTTTTGGAAATAGTTTGAGACAATAAGTCAGTTAATAAGATTTGATTTAATATTGAAAGACACATTTCTTTCATTTTAACTCTTGCTTTGTCTCTTAGTTCATTAAAGTCAGAGTCATGAGGTCAACGTGTTCTTTACTTTAAGATAAAGACACATAAGAAAGTTGAAATGTACATGTTGAAGAATGAAGGACTTTAGGAGGCTGTTCAGTTCAGCCGCCACTAGAGGTCACTGTTACACAAACGCATGACAGCGTTGTTATGTTTTCCTTCCATGTACTTCACACACACACACACACACACACACACACACACACACACACACACACACACACACACACACACACACAGACAGAGTGAACTCACCAAGGTCTCTTCACATTCAAACCGCAGTGACTCAAACAAAAACAACATCTCTTTTATTGCTCTCAGTGATGTTTTCACGACAAGTCTGACTGAAGTGTTTTTCTCTGAGAAACAATGACAGGAACCTTTTTCTGACTTCATTAGAAAATTAAAAAGTTTGTAGAGCAATTTAAAAATTAAGAAAATGACACGAGTATCTGGAGTACAAGCACGACTAACCAGAGCGTGTGCAGCAGAGGAGTTTAAGAGCTTAAGATCTAAAAAGTCGAGGCGACGTGATCGGGGTCAGAAAGAAAACCGAAAAATAAGAAGTGAAGTCAATTTTTTCTCCTTCTAGAAATCCAACAGTTAATTTAACTGTTAGGTTTTAAAATGTTGATCGACAATCTTTCAGTTTTAATTTGACTTTAAAATCTCAACTCAGAGTTGTAAATGTGACACAAAATTCTAATTGTTGGAATTCTCTGAAGTTATTTTCTTCTCTGGTTTAGTTTAGTTGTTTTTTTTATTCCAATTCAATAAAATGTTTTTAATGATTTCATGTGTATTTATAAAATGTAATTAAGATTGTTGTTATTTTCTTTGAGATTTTTTTGGATTCACACTCAAATAAAAAAAAAATTAAAATTTTGTATTTTTGACAGAATTCTTGTCTCTGATTGGCTGTTGCTGTTCAGGAAGCAGAGTTGTTATTATTTTGCTTTAAGTGAGAACCTTTTCAACAAATGGTTGTGACTTTCGTCGTCCACCCTCTTCTTCTCCCCATCCTCCTGTTTCTTCCTCTTTTTCACCGCCGGCCACCTTCGCTCCAACTGAATACAAAGATCTTCAAAGACGTTTCTTTTAAACTCTTTCAATCAGAGATCTTCTTCGTTCGTGGCATACCGAGGTCATCTTCAGTGTGAGACCTGTGGAAACATTATCAAAGGAACTTTTATAGGTTACTTGAAGTTGAACTGGTAGTATAAGAACTGGTTCAGCAATGGCAGTGAACCATTGATCTCTTCTTACCTGTCATTTTCTGTTCAGTCATTTCAGAAAAGCACAGGTGTGATTACTAACTTTATTTATTAATTTAGGTTATGTATTCATTAATGTCATTAAATTCACCCAAATTTCGTTCATCTGGGAGCAGCAAAATAAATAAAAACTTTCCTCTGTGCATTTGATAGTATTTATTTTAACTTTTAAGTTCAAACGTTTCCCCCGTTTTGTGGATGATGTGACAAACAGGTGTGAACTTTACCGTAAACCGGAAGTTCCCATGCTGCCATGTTTCCGGCGGGTTTGGTTGAGCTACGACTTGAATCCCGTTTGTTTCTTCTTCTTTTTTTTTTTAGCCCATATTTATTTATATTTTGGACATATAAGTAGGCCGAATTTATGATGTAGACTTCCTGTTTCGTATGAACGTGTGGATATGTTGACAGCTGTCCACGAATTACTTTGATAATGACGAAATCCTAAAAACGCGGTGACTCTCGGGTAAGTTCTGACGTCATCCAAAGGCGAGCGGGTTTAACGGCGTTTGACTGACAGCCGGGAGACAATGACGTCAGGAAGTGTAAGTCAACACCGAGTATTAAAACACGTCTTTTTGTGTCGTGTTTTGACATTTAATTGAATTTTCACTCCTATT